>NC_081532.1:25030597-25035597 GCF_030273125.1 Centropristis striata
CTTGAAAGTCACGTGACTTGGAACAAACCAATAGGAACAAATATCCATGGAATAGCCACGGGATATGACTGTCATTAACTTGCATTGTAGCAAAATCCGTGTCAGTTTCACGGAAATTTGAGTGATTCCGTGGCTATTCCATGGATTTTGAGTTAAGCGAATCCGTGGCTATTTCACGGATTCCTGTGATACCAGGTTCGAAAATTAGAAAGTTTGCGTCAACATGTTGATTTTAATGCACAAACTAAGTCTGTGTGTGTCTCTCTCGTTAATGTTAACAGAAGCTGAAGAAGTTGGAAACGGTTATTTTGAAACGTGTCCACTGTGGAAGATGCACTGCAAAAAAGAAAAGTTGGGTGAACTCAAAATTTCAAGGCAACAAACTTCGATAAAATTTTAAGTTGGACAATTAAACAAAATATTTTAAGTTTTGTTTTTGAGTTTGCTCAACTCTGAATTCAGATTTTACAATTACAATTTAACATTGTAATAACTTTTAATCCTTACTTCTGCTAACTTCTGCAATGTGCTGAATTGGCACGATTGTAACACCGCTATGAAATGTCAGCTAATGTTGCGACCACAATTTTGAGTTAGCATTGACACGCTAATGGCTACTCTTGTAGCTGTAACAAGCAGCGCCGCTAGCATCAGTTAGCCGCTAGCTTTCCCTAATGAATTTCACCACTTTCCTGCATTTCACAACAAAGAAATAAGAGTTAGCAGAACTATTGTCCCTTGTTTTGAACCCCAACTTAAAGATATAAGTAACAACAACTCACAAACTTGTTTTTGAGCAGACAACTGGCTTCCTTTGTTGTGCTAACTTACATTATTGCCCTAAATGTCAATAATTTATATTTCCAAGTTTTACCAACTTAAATCACTGTTTCAGGCAAAAATATACAAGTTGGCTTTTTTGCAGTGTGTGGACAAATATAAAGTGCACTCATTGTTATCCTACCTTGTTTCTGATGTGAACATCAGCTCCTGACTTGACCAGCAGTTTGACACAGTGAGAGAAACCATGCCAAGACACCTCATGCAGCGCAGTGTTGCCGTCCTCAAACAGATAATGGACAGTACGTCCATCAAAAACTTTTATTAGTTTATCCAACACACAAATTAAGAATGTATGTATTCATTTTTATGAAGGTGTGCACAGATTTTACGGTGAAAAACTGCTAAACCATGAAAGAAAAAGACCGTAAAATGATAAATGAGTTAATTCAGTTTTTTCAACTTTTTCTAATATTACGGTAAAATGATATTGGCACTGTTGATTTCACATTTAAGATTGCCATTTTATTCAAAATTTTACCATAAAAAATAAAACGTTCTGCCATATAATTGACAAGAAAATACTTTATAAATGCTGCATAAATTAAAGATTTTACCATTTAATATTACAGTATATCTCTGTTAGAGATATGGTGTTTAGTACATTTAACAGTGAGAAAAAGTATTTTTACAAAAAAATAAATGCAAAAATTACAGTGATGGCTTGTATATTACAGCATGTTTTTGTTACAAACACGGTGCCAGAGTATTTTACAGTAATGTATTAAAGAAAAAAAACTGTAAAAAATACTGTTTTGGCTGATATATACATTGTTTCATTGTTACTGAAACTGAATTAACCCATTTATCATTTTACGGTCTTCTACTGTCATGGTTTAGCAGTTTTTCACCGTAAAATCTACAGACATTTTTTACAGTGTAAAATCTTTAATTTATGCAGCATTTATTAAGTATTTTCTTGTCAATGATATACGGTGGCCCTGAAGTACAAAACACGCCAGCAATTCACACAACACACCAGCAATTCACACAGCACGCCAGCATTTCACCACAGCACGCCAGCAATTCATCAAACCGGAAAGGTTAGGTACATATTGGACACTGATCCTCCTCCTGATTGGTTCCTGCCGTCATTCACTTCTCCATAGTAAAACCAGTCGCCCATGTAGTGCGCCCGTATTGTGATATTTATGGTAAATTCATTGAGCCGGTCCAGAGCGAGCTGACATGAAGGATAAACACTTTACTGTCATTCTTTTTCACTTTGCAGTATAAAACTCTGACCTGCAGAGAGGAGATGAAGTGTTAACTTTACATGGACACTCCACGTGATATAATCAAATTGCGTCGCGCCGAAAATGTATTTGTTGTGTCGGCGAAATTCACAATACAATACCCTTGTATATTCACTCATTCAGCCTCTCCGCTTATCTGGACTCAGGCCGCGGGGGGCTGGAGCCGATCCCAGCTGACGTTGGGGGAGAAGCGGGGTACACCCTGAGCAGGAGCCGCTGAACTGGCGACCCTCTTGCTGTGAGGCAAGAGTGCTAACCACCACACCACCGTGTAGCCCAGTAAATATTACATTACATTAAAAAATAATCTGTTTCCAATCAATAATTCCAGTCTAATACCGGAGGACCTCGGGTCTTCTCACTCACAAACTCACAGAACGTGTCTCTGTGGAATATCAGAATAAAATTCCCTTTGATATTTACTGTACAGTAATTATCCAAGCGCATTTTATTATGAATTTCGCCGACACAACAAATACATTTTCGGCGCGACGCAATTTGATTATATCACGTGGAGTGTCCATGTAAAGTTAACACTTCATCTCCTCTCTGTAGGTAAGAGTTTTATACTGCAAAGTGAAAAAGAATGACAGTAAAGTGTTTATCCTTCATGTCAGCTCGCTCTGGACCGGCTCAATGAATTTACCATAAATATCACAATACGGGCGCACTACATGGGCGACTGGTTTTACTATGGAGAAGTGAATGACGGCAGGAACCAATCAGGAGGAGGATCAGTGTCCAATATCTAACTACCCTTTCCGGTTTGATGAATTGCTGGTGTGCTGTGGTGAAATGCTGGCGTGCTGTGGTGAAATGCTGGCGTGTTGTGTGAATTGCTGGTGTGTTTTGCACTTCAAGGCCACCGTAATTATATGGCAAAACAGCGTTTCTTTTAATGGCAAAACTTTTTATTTATACGGTAAAATATGGAATAAAATGGCAATTTTAAACGTGAAATCAACAGTGCTAATATCTTTTTACTCTAAAGTTCTGGCAACGACAGCTGCTGTTTTTTTACCGTAAAAACAACAGATTTTTTTTTACACTGTGGTACAGCGTGTCTATCACTCACTCTGTCCTGCAGGTCCACAGCACAGCCTCCCCGAATGAGAGCAGCCATGGCATCACTGTTCCCCACCATGGCGGCCCGGTGCAGGGCGGTCTGGTGACCAGGGCCCTGGCACGGTGATGAAGGCACATGGACCGATGTCTGGTCACTCATCGCTGCTGACCAATGGCGGTTCTAGACCAATCTTACTGTGGGGGCCAAGGAGGGGCCAGTGTTTAATCAGAGGGGCAGTTTCAGTAACAATGAAACACCATAAGTGTATATATCAGCCAAAACAGTGTTTATTTATTTATTTTTACAGCTTATAAAAAAATACATGACTCCACTGTAAAATACATGGCACTGTGTGTGTAGCAAAAAAATACTGTGATATTTACAAGCCATCACTGTAATTTTTGATTTTTGCATTTATCTTTTGTAAAAACTACTTTTTCTCACTGTTAAATGTACTAAATATTTAATGGTAAAATCTTTAATTTATGCTTCATTTATGCTTTAATTTATACTTCATTGAAGTATTTTCTTGTCAATTATATGGCAGAACAGCGTTTCTTTTGATGGATAAATGTTTTATTTATATGGTAAAAAAATTGTTTTTACTCTGAAATTCACCACTTTAAATCTCATAAATCTATGCATTTCTTTTCTCGTAGATTTGCCACTTTAATCTTGTAAACTTTAAACTTTTTTTTTTTTTAACACATTTTGGCTGTATGTAATATCCTCCAATATTCTCTAGAGTTGAAATTTGCAAGTATTTCAATGACTGTCCTATTAAGGGTTAAAGTGGTGAATCTGGGAGAAAAAAGTTGTTTTTTTCCACTTTAAATCTCTTAAATCTGCTACTTTTTTTCTTGTAGATTTGCCACTTTGACCTAGTAAATTTGCAACTTTTTTTCTTGAAATATTACCTGAAGTTACCAAATATAGTTCTTTGCCTGATAAAGGGTTAACTGTGTTTGTCTGCTGTTTGCTCCTGAGCAGCCAGTGGCTTTTTGAAGCTTTTTCATGCTGTTGGCTCACTCTCTGAATAACACTGACCTGAATTGTTATCCTGACTGTCCTGCTCCTTTAATGTTTAGCATCTGACCCAAATGACAAAGGATTTCATGTCAGTGTGCATCCGAGCTGATAGTCAGATTATGTTCAATGCCAAGGGTCAACCTTTAATCTCTGTTGGTGATTATAAACAGTTCTGAACCTGAAGAACGTGAACACAACAGTGGGTCCATTCGATTTCAGTCATATATGTTTTTTTTGCTTTGTTTTGTGCTCTTATAGAACATTTTAACCATCACACTTTTGGATCACAGATTGTAACTTTAAACATGCATGCATCAGGCATCTTTGTTTTCATCTTTTCCATTTGGATTCAGTATTATGGGAATCATCTTTCTGGACCCACTCTAATTTACGACCCTTTCAGACCCTTCGGGCTAAAAGTGTCCACTTCCAAAAAAACGTTATAAAAACTTTACTGATTAATATTTGTTTCTACTTTTTTTCTGCATAAACCTCTGAAACAACTTCGGCCCAAAACTACCAAACATTCATATATTTTGAGGATTTTAACCCTTTAAATGCCAGTTTGATTGCATAATGTCACTGTTTTTCAAAGGAAAAACAAAAAAAATTGAATTATTTTCTATATAATAAATAATTTTTGTGTGGGGCATTGGTTTTTATCACAGCCACATTGGATATGTCAAAGATTAAGAACAAAATTGATTTTGATGCATTTTTAGTTTTTTGTGTAGTGTCAGATTTAAAATGTAAAAACGCCATTTTGGCCACTTGATGGCAGACATGTCCACTTCTAAATAACGCTATAA
>NC_081532.1:31524193-31606693 GCF_030273125.1 Centropristis striata
GGAAATTAGATTTAATGAACGGCGGGCTGGGCAACAACAGATGGTTCGTCTTATTGGAGGCACAAAGATAGACTGGGTGTTTGAACGCCTTCAGATCAAATGCCAGTGGTTATCAATTAGGAGTGGAGGTAAGCTCCTGACAACATGAAACAGAGCGGAGGCCTCGCCGCCGTGGCCCTCACCTTCACTTCTGGGAAAGAGATGTTACACTCACACTGTCGCTGGGAAGAGATGGAGCCTTTCCATATGCTGGTGTCAGAAATGCTGCACAAGCCCAGATGTTGCATAATGTCAAATGAGAAATTGTGGACTAATAAATAAAAATGGTGTTTATGATGAACTCTACAGTTATCTCCCCCATTAGCAGCCAGGTACATCAGACAGAGAGCCTGTTTCACTTCAAATATAGCAAGGGAGTTGAAGTTTCCCCTCATTTACTTAGTATCCTAAATGTATTCTTAATCATATAAAAATTAAGAAAATAAGAATAATTAAAAAATGCTAAATTTTGAGTACATTTGGGAGCGGCTACTTCCGTGCCGTCATTCTGCTTCAAAGAAAAAAGATAAATGATGATGCCATTAAAAGTGAACTAATTAAGGAAGGCTTCTTTTAAGAACTCATTAACTGCAACCTCATTTACATAATGATGCATATTAATTAAGTTTTAATGAATCTGAATTTCCAGCAAGCCGCATTTCTTTGGCTGTGGAACAAATTGAACAAATTATTTAAAAGTGTTCTTGATTCTACTTTTCACACCAAAGGGGAGAGAGAATGCAATCATTTGTAGAAAATCATATTTTTTTCCCCTCTCCCCAGCCTGTGCCCATCTGTTAATTATTTTTAAATGTAATCATTTACCCTTTTGTTTCACTCCCTTCCAAACCCAATCGGGAGGTAAGGGACTGGCGCTTAATATTGCAGAGTGTGTAAAAGTCTGAAATGTGTGATTACGAGGCAGATGAAAGATTGTGTTTTTGCTTGTGTTCATGTGGGATGTCGAACGCTCGACTCTTCATTGGACTGTCTGTTACTTACTGATGTGTTGTATGTGTACTGACTGTTAGGAGTCTGTACGTTTCCTGTCACCAACACACATTGATCCTTCCTCTTCGGTGCTCCTAACGTTGTTTACAGTCTGATTAGCAAGAATGGTGTTGGAGTTGAGAAATGACATTTAAGAGCGGATTGTTTCACAACTTGCCAGTTTAGCTAAGATAGCTAAGCTACTAAAAAGCTAAATCATTGTCAGATGATAGGTGATTGGTTCAGAGATTTCATTTCCACCAATGCATTCTACCTCTTAAGGTCCCCACACAGACTGTTGACCTGCAGTCAACAAAAATCCACTCAAACGCAGCTGATGGATGGATGGATGGATGGATGGATGGATAGATAGATGGATGGATGGATAGATAGATAGATAGATAGATAGATAGATAGATAGATAGATAGATAGATAGATAGATAGATAGATAGATAGATAGATAGATAGATAGATAGATAGATAGATAGATAGATAGATAGATAGATAGATAGATTGATTGATTGATTGATTGATTGATTGATTGATTGATTGATTGATTGATTGATTACTTGATTCAAACCCAAACTGAAATTCGGTTGTCACAGCAGTCTGGTAGCTGGTCAGTACTACTTGAAATACAACCAGACTACAACCAGAAACCAGAACACTTTGGATACCAAAACACGGTCCTGTTGCCTACAGATTCTACATACATATGCAGAACCTGTTCCAAGTGATTATGCCGACTTTAACTGTTTAACTGTTGTCTGACAGGTATCAGCAAATGCAATGGCAGAGCATTAGCAGCCAGAAGAGTTTTAAAGAAGTTGGAACAAGAAGAACAAGCTGGACACAGTGCAATTCTAGTATGGCAATGTTATTCTGTGTTTCCTTGGTCCTTGTTCAACCAACACGTTCAACATGTTAGCTTAATTATAGTTAGATATGCTGACATTTCAGGAATAGAACTGTGTTATAGCTAATCACTGGGTGGGGATTTCAGTGAGTGTTGTTGACCATATAAGTTGATAACGTGGACCAGTGTAATTACACCTGACACATACATCACAATCTATATGACATGTTTGTCATCTATGGACAACGTTCCAAGAATAACTGGCACTATACCAACAGCAGGATATAAGGTGTTGAATTTCTGTATTCTTCATTCAGTTCTGGAAGCATGTCAGAATTGGATGGAATAAAAGCACATTAAACAATCACTTCTCAGCTTGTTCTCCTACCACATCAAACCACAAACTATCAGGCAATCTGGAAAAATCAGGCTGTTCCAGTACATGACCGTGTGGGATAGTAGATATATTTCCCCCAATGAGACTGGGGTTGCTGATAGAAGAATAGCAATATGAATGCTGTGAATACTGTACACTGTAACAAATTGCTGTAAGAAAACAGCCAAATTGTGACAGTAACATACTGTTTTCCATTCAAAAGGTATTATACTGTAGAAAACAATGCATTCTGGGCAATATGTGTAGGTAGCTTGTCGTTTCCCATAAAATATAAGTCTCTTCTTGTCCACATTTTAATGGCTGTATTTTACTCACTAACTCATTCAATATATGGTTTATTAAAATGACTGAGGTTACAGTGAAGACAGCGCTTAATTCATAGTAATTGGCTATCAGACAGTAATATGCTCTATTTACAAAAAATGACTGCATTGTATACTGCAACAATATTTCAACTAACTTCAGCTCTATACTGTGTTTTAGTCTACTGTAAAAATCAATGAAATTCAGGTTTTTACTGTAATTCAGTATTTGGTTTTATCACAGTAAGATACCGTAAAGTAAATAACAGTAGAGGAACTGTAAAATTAACAGTAGAATACTGGCAACCCTGCTGCCAGTATTTTACTGTTAATTTACAAGACAATTGTTTACAGTGTATATTGTAAAACACCTTTGCGACTTTGGGAACAATAGTTTGACAAAATTTACGATTATTGTCTTAAAGCAATAAAAAGTTAATTGCATAACATTTGACCTTTGACTGAGAGTACAAACTGGACTCAGCCCACCAAGTTTGGAGCCAGCTGTGGACATTGATACCTTTACTGACTCATATCTATATATTATAACCCATTTTGGATTAAATGTACTTTATTAATCACATTATCAATCAATGCTAATAATGAATACATGTTGACAGACGGCCTGAAATATGATGGGATACACTAAAGTGGTGGGAAGTCATTTATTCAATTACTAGTTCTTGTATTTTCATTTCATGCCACTTTAAACTTTAAGGGGCAAATATTGTACTTTTTAAACCATTACATTTATCTGTAGTAACTTGTTATGTTTTATATAAATTATAATATTTGTGCAAATAATACTGTATCTGGCTTATAGAAGTATTGTGACAATCAGTTTTACATCAGCAAAGATTCTTAACACTTACTAGTTTAATTAATATGTATCCTATCATATTTATGAGATGATCATTGCTGTTCCTTGTTTTGGTATATAAATATAAAAACTAAATACAGATGTTTAAAGTAAAGTACAAATACCCCTTAATAGTACAGAAGAACAGTACTTGAGTAAATATAGGCCTTAATTACTCTACACCACAGGTTGCTTCAAGAAAAAAGTTGTGTTTGGTGACGGATGACATGTCGTATTTGCATATTAACTTATTATATACTAGATCAACATACTGAATCAAATATCGAAATCAATATACATGTGTGAATACACTCCTGTCTTCTTAGAATATGTATATGTTTTTAAGTTAATGTTGCTATTGTTGTGGCAGTATGTCTTTATATAGGCTGCCATCATTGTTAATGTATGTTTTTTTTATTGTACATAGGCAACAGATTAATAAAGGTATCTATCTACATTTAAAAATGACATTCATTTATTTCACTGGTATCGAATTACTATTACTTTATAATAATAATTGTATAAAATGTTTTAATAATTTCAATGCAGAGCCCACTTTGAGTCTTTTTAAAGATACTTCCCCAAAGTGTCTAATCTCCCCTTTTCACTATCCATACTTTTCTTTCGAGTGATGTAAGATTATAGTTAATTGCACCATTGTTCATCTGTTTGTGTGTGATTCACATTAACGCAATAAGACTCAAACATTTTGGAGCCATACTAAGCAGTAGACTGTATTTATCTCTGATAGCGTGAAGTCAACAGCTGCTGCTATTTCTAATGTTCATGTGGTGTGTTTTCAGGCAGAAAAGACAAAAAAAAAAAAAAACAGCCCTACAAGCCCAGCCTTGTTTTCCAGAAAGGCAAACACACACACACACACACACACACACACACACCTGCTCTGCAGGTTAGTTTGGGAATAGGTTAGAGCTCTGGAGATGGGAGGAGGACTCTGGGTCCTTCACGGATAGTGGCAGGCCGGTGCCACAGGAGGATGCATGAACCAATAGCAGCGTAACACAAACAGTGCACTTCCTGCGTCGGCTGTCCCAGAGGATGATTGGTCCCTGAGGGTTTAGAACCCACCCACTTGCCTCTACCTCCTCCTCTTCTTTCCTGTGGTGAGCTGGAGGCCTCTATAACGAAAAAAAATAAAAGAAGAAAAAATACAAGTAGAAAAAAGACATTGTCGATGGTGTTGGCCCGGGTACTTCTGACAGCGAGTACCTACCTCGGGGGAGGTCAGAAGTCAGCGATTCATACGAGACAAGCTGGCGATGCAGTGTAACCGAAAATGGAAAGCAGATGTTCGTTAATTAGGGGAAATGTGACTGACAAGACTTGAGCGTCGAGGTACATGAGCTCGCCCGCCATCCAGCAGCTGTTGTTACCCGACTTCATTGTCAGTCTCGTACACAAGTCACAGCTTCCCCGCCGAGCCGGGCCCAGACGCCCAGCACCCACAATTATCAAAATAGAATTAAGCTTGATTGAATCGAGCAGATTTTCTTCTAAATACTTTTGGTGTTTTTGTCTGTGTTTGTGTGAATGAGCAGCTATGCTCACACCAACTTCTGTGTTTTTCTTTTTGCTTCCTCATCTCCCATTTCCGCTCCTCTTTTTCTTCAATCCTGCAGTCTCCGAAAGTGCTGCTAAAAACAGACCTACAATGATTTATAAAAAAAAAAAAAAAAGAAGAAGAGAAAAGAAATCATACATTTCCCTGGATCGTTTTCCTGTCTGATAAAAAGTACATTTTCACCTCCCGGGAAATTTCTCATATACAATTACTGGTGAATGGGAAAGCTCATCAGCATTTTATTGCAGCCTGTGTGTTTGTATAAGTCCTTTTTCAAAGAATATCCTTAAAGGATTCCTGCAGCAGGAGAGTTTGCCCGCTTAAGAGTCCACGGCCACCTCGGTGAAATACATGGTGGAGAAGCTGAGGGTCCTCCAGTGGACACCTGAAGTGGATTTCAGAGTTCGGCACTCGAGGAAAGGCGTTGCACTTGTGAGACCTATTGACTGAAATGCACATTCGGTCCTTTGATTGTAAGTTCACTGAGCGGAGAGAAAGCTTTCACTGATATAAGTGTGTATGGTCTCCATATCCACCCCATATGTGTGTATGTTTCTAATAAGCTGGAAAAAGCACCCAGGGCATTATTGAGACACACACACACACACACACACACACACACACACCTCTGGTCAACAACATAATCCTGTGAAATTGATGAATGGCTAGACATTAGGCCCATTCAAACAACAGATGTTAATTCACTTCACATGTGCATTATCAGATCATTTGTGTCAGGCAACAGAATATGAATGACACAGATTATCTCAGATTTGGGGCCTCTGCTGGCAAACCCCACAATCCTCCAGGCCTCTAGGTAACACTCCTGATTATTGTGAGTGTGTGTGTGTGTGTGTGTGTGTGTGTCAAAAGGTGCCATTATGTCTGCATATGTGAGGGATGATGTTTCTGCAGAAGGACATGGAAGCCCCTTCGGACCTGCAGAAGAGAATGGTGCCTGATGGGAAACAGAGCCGGGGCCCATGGACTGTTATTTATGCCTAGCGAGCTCGCAGATGACGTAACTCACCCTCTGGTGGCCGTGTTGGAGGGCCTCAGCTCTTGGGCAGCAGTAGCTGTGAACAGCTGTTGCGTCTCTGAACATACAACGTGGTGGTCTCAGCAGAACTGAATAGGCCTTGTTAATTCCTGCACTGTTTTTTGACTCTAAAGTGATTCATTTGATTTCCTTGACTCCATCTGCAGGAATGCCGACCAACGCTGTATTGCTGTTTGCATATCTTATATGATTATTAGCTTTTTTATATATTCTGTAGATGAAATGAATGAGTTCTAACAGACAGCAACAGAAGAGAGTGAAACACTGGTGACAACTTATTTTAAAAAATCAACCAGTTTTCCAACTTAAACAGCAGAAGAGTTTGTGTGTCAGTACCACAAATTATGGCACGTATCGCGGCTCACGGTACAACGGCATGTTCTAAAAATAGCACATATGTCCGCAGTTGTAAAAAAAAGTTTTTGTGGATTCATGTCATAAAACCACTGATCAGGTTTAGGGCAAAAAAACTTCTGGTAAGACGTTATAAGAGACAGTTTAAACAGTCAATAAATGTACAAAAAAGCAGAAAGTGAAGTAGTTACAAAGGTCACGTGACTGCCGCATGTTACGTTCAAAAACGTGATTCACATAAACAGCGTAATGTCACCTCCTGGGTGAAAGTCTGCCGCTTATTCGATCCATCCAACGCCCCGACCTCCAACTGAACGTGGGAATCCGCCTTTTAAACTTCGCTTGGCTGTCAATCACTACTACGTAAGCAAGATGCTTGCGGACGCATTACAGCGTACACTGAAATACAGAGACATAGGTTTTTTTTTGGTTCCTGTACACAAAAACCTATATTGACGTTTTTGACAAGAGAACAGGCTGTAAAATATATTTATAACTTATAGAAACTGGCCATCAGTTTGATATATTCTGTTAATATTAGCACTTATATATATATCTCCTTCTTGTAGCGACTTTTCTGCTAATCCCATCTTTTATATGTAAATTCTGTTAGCTACTTGGCTTAGTAGCTAGCGAGAGCTTCTCTTGCTCCTGCTCGCTGCAATGACACAAACATTTACGAACAAAATTCCTTATTTTTCACTCAACCAAAGGCCTTGGCCTATTTAATGGCCTATGCCTTCCACACATTTGTTCCACACTTAACTACCAGATGCAGTTTTACTAAGGTGACCAGGCATCCCTGATTTTAGCGTTTCGTGAATGAGAAAAAAATGTTGTGCGCAGACTTGAACAACAGTTATTATGGTAGATGGTCACTTTGCGGACCTTGACTCCAGGCTTGAGCATTTGGGGACCTGTCCTGCGTTATGGTATGTGGGAATTGATTTGTTTTGTGCGGGTTCAAGGTTTGTGTGATCAAGGTTTGGTTTGCGGTTGCTTCAGATAAGTTCAAGTTTACAGTTAAAGTTGAAGTTATTAAGTGTGTTTGCAGTGTGTTCCTGCTTTTACTTGATTATTATTGTTTAAATATGAATAAATGTGTCCAAATAAATGAAATCGTAATTGTCCCAGTTTCTTCATTTCATCTTGATAACATTCAATTATATTTTTTAATCCCCAGAGCTGGAAATGTCCCTGGAATTAATTTCAGAAATCTGGTCACCTTAAGTTACACAGGTTAACACAGGCTCCAAATACCAACACTAACTCTAGGTTTCCTAATGTTAAAGGGTGCCTTGTGTGACAGTATCACATGCTGAGGGCTGTGACAAAGGATGTATCTGATGAACTGGGAGTGAGACCTGGCTGGAAAATAAGGCTAGTTTATGAATCTATGGAGATGACATGATGATGATGGAAATTTAATTTTCATAAGTTTAATCATCATAATATATGAATTACATAGGCAAAAGTCATGTCCAACATACTACATTGTCCCACATGCTGTTACTTCTGAGCATATCCCTGCTTTCTTCTTTCTTAAATTAATAACTTACACAATATTCATTGGACTCGATAAGAGCATATGACATTTCTACCATCAAACTGTTACATCATTGCTCCCACTCTTTGTGAGGGTCAAAGCTGATCTTGTTTACTCCACATAGCAGACTTTCCCAGGACTCAGAGTCTTGTACTACTCAGTTAAATAATGTCTTCACAGCTGTAGTGAATGAAAGCCTGGCAGGAGTTATTTTTATTCTCTTTACCAAACCAAAGCAAAGGAAGAACAACCCTCTTCCGACTCCTTCAACGCGCAGTGTCCCCGGAGGGCTACAACCGAGGCAGCAAAACAAAGAGGAATATTTCAAAAAAACACCGCGTTGAGAATAACTGAGGAATTTGAAAGCATGTCGGACTCCAAAGGTAAAGTGTTGCTCTAGCAGCCACCGAGGTGGTGTAATTAGGTCAGGTGAGAGACAGGGAAAAAGTTTAACTTTGTGGACCGCTTTATTTTCTTTAGTTTCTTTCCCCCTGTGTTTCTCCTGTACCATCTGCCGACATACCATACAGTCTATACCTGGCTTCCTACTGGAAAAAAAGATCCTTAAAGAACCTTTGAGGTACTTAGGAAGCCTTTATACCTCAATATTTTTAAGATTCATAGAATAACGTTTTACTCTATGTGGTTATTGGTAGAAAATATGAAGTCCTTTAGCGAATAGCGAGCCACACATTGTATGGGATCTTCCAGTAGCCTTGGTTTTGCTTCAGTTCCTGGAAGATATTAATGTCACAGGGTGTAAAGCTGCACTCCTCATCTTGAAATTTGAAATGGATGATTTGATATAGTTTTTCTGTTGTTAAACCTGGCCACCATTTACTTTAACTTGAGATGCTGACATTTTTGGTCTAGACAGGCCCAATAAAATAGATCAAAGTAGGGATGGGCGTTTGGAAGAAACCTGAACACTCAAGCATCTATAATGTTAACGATCAATTAATCGATTGATTGCAGCATGCGTACATGGACAAAATTCATAAAGTTCATATAGTACTATGCAAAGGCCTGTTTTGATAATGAACGCTTTTATTTTGAAAGGACGAAAAGGGACTTCCTGTTGGTCATAAAACTAACTCAAGTGAGATTAAACTGTAAAGATAATGTCAAGGAGTTCAATGTTTGATGTTTTAGCCCCCGAAGAGGCTAGAGGTTAGTTTTCACAGTAATCTTGCATATTTAAGTGTGTTTTGTGTTTAAATACCTTTTGAATAAAACCTAGTAATTCATGCTAGAAAAGGTTTGATAGAGTAAGATAGTTTTGCTCAAATTAATACTCCTGTATTTCTGTGTTTTATAATTGTTATTGCAACTTTCAGTTTGCAAACTTTAGCTTCATCCGACATTATTCTCAGCTCATTGGCTTATGTTTCAGTTCAGTAAGTACTGATACGCAGTCAGAGATAAAATTAAAATGAAAAAATACACAGATCAATCAAAAATTCCACGTGATCAACCAAATTCTTAACGACCAATAATCAATCATTGATTAATTATTCCCATCCTTAGATCACAGACTACCTATCTTTGCACTCCCATGAATATGTACACCAACTGTGCCACCACTCAAAACACTAAATGTAAAATATGATGGTAAGGACAGATCCAGAGAGGCTCTATAGGATGGTCCTCATCCCAGAGTGTCAATCAATACAGAATGGTTGCAATAACACGCAGCACAGCAAAGCCAATCCTCGGACAAAGTGTTTTATCTGAACAGCACGAAAATATGGAAGAAACATTAAAATTACAGCAGAAACTCAAGACTTATGAAGGCCAACTGTGGCCCTACGTATGTCTGCACTGAAAGGCCATTTTAATTCTTAAAGCAAATGAAGATAGATGACTTAACATCTAAAAGTTATTGTTGCAAAAACATTAAAGTGTTAGTATTTTACTTAGCATACTGATAATTAATTTGAATTTGCAACTAATGTCTAATTGGGTAAAACAATCTGATCTCAAATCTGATATTTTTTTCATCATCATACAATAAAGTTGCAACTAAATAGCCTATATTCCAGTACGGGTGTTCTGCCAGGGAAAACCTGCAAAAAACTGCAGCAAAGTTGTACTTTTATTTTTGTAGCATTGAAAGTTAAGTCAGAAAAATGCGTCATGATAAAATGGAATCTTTAAATTGAAATTTTTTATTTGCTTCCATCACCAGATGATTTGAGCAGCCATCTTTGATTGGAGCAGAGTCGACTGTTCATGTGTCCGGAGGTGCTGGCTGTCGTTACTGTTGCCCTTTGGGGCTAAGTGCACCATCAGGCATGTGCTTGGCCTAATATCCCAGATGCAGTGGGATTAGACCACAGAGCAGCTCTCTGCCCTCGACTCGGCCGTCTCTCTACCCTCCAGATTGCTATGCGAGGTGTCAGGCCGCCACTGGTCATTTGAGAAGATGTGTCCTCAGTGGGGAAGAGCAGCCAGGCGGTTAGCAGGGGTGGGGGTGTCCAGCTGGACACAACATGATGATCATCATTACATGTTGTGCAAATGCTTTTCTTTATGTCAAGGCCTTGGCTTGACCACCTCCAGGCGGTCCCCCCTCCCCAGACAGGCTTGGCTGTAATGGCACTAATTGGGCTGGACACCACAGAGGGACAGTGGGGTATCTTCTAACATCTGCAAAATATGGTCGAAAAATACTGTCGCTTAATTAGCAATGAGGTCTGACTGATCAGGACAGCTCGTTTACAGACCGGACAATAATGGTGTCATGTCTCAGACAGATAATCGCAGCCTCTATGTGTGTGTGTGGATGCTGATGTTATCTCTCCTGACTATCCTAAAGCAGGACAGAGGCTGACCTTAATTGCAGTAATTTAGTTAGTAGCCATACTGTATGACTCGTCGGCCGGACCACGGACATCCGTCACCCGCATCATCCGTCCTCCAATCAAAAGGCTGCTCTCATTATGTTGCCCAGGGCTAAGACACGAGGAGAAAATGAACACGGCCAGATAAACGCTTTCATTAAATAATCAAAACAGACTAACAGTCTGAGCGTCCATGTGGTGTCCAGATGATCAGACCTCATGACAGGAACATGGAGGCTTGGGATCACATGCTGTGGAGTCCGGCGCATATAGAGATCCTGTGTGCTTTAAAGCAACAAGGATTCCACCATATGTCAAAGCTTTAGCTAATATGTAAATGTGTGTATGTGATTTCATACAACGCTCAGTTTAGTAGTCACAGTTAGCTCTATTGAGCCGGTTGTAACAGTTGTGTCCTATGTGTCTCTGGAGAAGCTTTGTGGAGAAAATAAGTTTCTCAGTGAGCTGAGAAAATGATGATGTTTCTCAGCTCGGGCTTTGATCAGAGTTTGCATTCTGAACAGGACAAAAGTCAGGATGTCCTCTGCTGAAAAAGTGCACCAAATAAGTGCATGACAACCCCTTGATAATGATGATTCTACATGTTTTAATCAATTTAAAAACAGATGCCATAGTTCCATAGTTGTTGTAGACATTTTTGGTCCAAATGTTAAACTAAGGAAAAAAGTATTGCTGTTCACCTAATCAAAAAAAAACTGCAGTCTGCAGTTAGGGAATGGTTAATTTTAAGCAAGAAAACCACACGGTTAGAAACAAATCTCGTCTTGAACTATTGGACCGCCAGACCAATGGAACATTGGAGCAATGGCATGGCGCAGTCCATTAGTTCAGGTAGATTTTACCTTGTTGTTGGAGTTTGTAGTTGAAAATGTCTGTGAAAATGTTGCAAAGATAAGTTTACTCCATCCTCTTTGTTCTTAAGAGAGAAAAGACAAAAAAAGTCTGGACAGAATTTGAATTTGGGACCTCTTTGAGAGCAACGACATACAATATGAACATCTTGTTGTATTGAAATCAGCCATTGAGACCATAAATCAATTAGGATAATGTTAACTGAGTGAGAAGTGGGGTCATTTTCTCATAGATTTTCATGCAATCATTGTTTTTGTCACCAGTGGAGTCGCCACCTGCTGGCCATTACAAAGAATGAAGCCAATGTGTAGGTGCCTTAAACCTGCACTTGGCAAAGGCCATGTCCATTTCTTATACAGTCCAAAGGTGGGAATAAGTTCCTTCAACTCAAAAGTATGGAGGCGTTTAGGTACTGCACTAATTTGCAGTTGTGTCTTTAGCCTTCAGAGGTAACCACCAGAGCTGTTTGCCAACATGTGCTCATCTTATATATATATCTGGCACTGTCCATTCATGCAGGTAGATTTTACCTTGTTGTTGGAGTTTGTAGTTAAACATGTCTGTGAAAATGTTGCAAAGATAAGTTTACTCAATCCCCTTTGTTCTTAAGAGAGAAAAGACAAAAAAAAAAAAAGTGTGGGCAGAATTTGAATTTGGGGCCTCTTTGAGAGCAGCGACATGAACAGAATTTGATAGAGTCAGTAAAAGTGATAGTGGGCTCTTGTTTGGAACACAGTAATAAAACTTAATAATGAGTTGAATTCAAAGACACACTTTTCATTGTGCTGCTCTCCCAAATGCAACACCACGCTAACTGCAGCCAATCAGGCGAACAAACAAACAAGCCCCGCACGCAGACCAATAACAAGTCATCTATCTTCAATTTTCACTGTCCCTCTTTCATGAGAATGCCTCTTTTCTCCTCTTTTCTTTTCCTCTGGGCAATCTTCCACTCCTCATATACATCTGTACAAATTGATTTCCTCTTTACAAGGGAAGATAATGACTGTGGCAACAGAAATACCTGTAAGTGAGGGATAATTACACTGCGAGACACCACCCGCTGAGTCTCTTTCTCCGAGCCCCCCAACAACATGAATTTTAAGCTTCAATAGCACTCAACGCCGTCACACCAATGAGGCACAGATTTGATTAAAATTATAGTTCTTTTTGCTCCTACTTCATCTATTAAGATAAGCATCTTGTTCAGGACATTTTTATATACATATAAAGAGGGGGCGCTAAAATTTAACATTTCTACCCTGCTGTTAGACATGAAAGGGAGCATGGTGGTGTCCACTTGTCTGTTAGCTACCTGTACAAAGCTGCAATTGTATGTAACACATTTCTATATCTCTCTCTCTGCCTCGCTCTCTCCCTTACACTCTCCTCCAGCTTCTCCCTCTTTAACAAAGGGAAAAAATCAGGCGTTGTCTTGCTGATGAGACGGGGAAACATTGTTTACTCCCATTTGTCTTGCACATGGAAAACATCAAGCTCACCAAACTGAAGTAAAGCAATGTTAATGCATGAGTGCAGCTTCTGTTGTGAAAATGTCATCGGCTGCCTGCTTGTGAAAACACTGCAGACACGTTCTAATGCAGCAAAATTGGGTAGTAACACATCTCTGTATGTTATTTTGCAATCTTTAGAGATCAAGTAGATCAATATTCCAGTGCACATACTGTACACTGCACTGGATGGATGCTGTGTAACGAATTATGTCCATCATTTGATAATAAATGAAGTATTCAGCTGGTGGAATTGTGCGGCGATGAACTCCAGAAAATAATTATCAGCACTGATGATAATCGCTTTAGAAGAGCATTGTCCTGCTCATTTTGGTTGTTATTACTGAATCCGCGCGTCCTTTGAGAGATCCGACTGTCTTTTTATTGTTCTTATTATTATGTTTGATCACTGATTATCACTGTCACTTATTAAGTTCAATTTGTTATTGTACAAATGATGAAATGAATTTGTTCAAACAACTGAATCGGTGACAAAAGCCTCAACTCTTACAATGATTATCTCCTCTCATTAGTAACCATTTCTCAAATCAGAATCAAAGGCGCTCTCTCGCTTGCACTTTTTTCCCCCCCCTGAAAGTCATCAAATGAGCACAGAGAACGAGCCCCAAACTTCCAAAGCGAGCCTCTTCAGGCAAGCGGAAGGAGGGAGAAAATAAAAAAAAAGGAAAAGGAAAAACACAGTCGTCTGAAACAAACGAGAAAGGACAAGTTTCTATATTCTGAAGTAAGAACTAAAAGGTATGCAGATGTCTTCTCCTCCTTCTCCTTCCCAGGTGACAGGTATGTCAGGGCCCTGAAAGCCCTTGCAGTATAATTACACGCCATCCTATCTCCCCCCAGCAAAGGAGGTGTTGCTCGAACAGGGGCGTCGCATCAGATCCCTGCGACTCAAGGAGGGGAACCCATGGGAATCGCATCTTTAACAAAGCCCATCTCTTTCGCCTTTAAATATCTCTAAGTGCAACGCCCCCCCTCCACCGCTGCCTCTGGTTCCCCCATCCCTACCCATCCCTCCGAGCCGTTTCTCCATTCTCTGTTTCTCCACCCAAAGATTTCTGAAGTTGTCTTGTTTTTTTATTATTTTTTTTATTCAGCGAGGCGATGGTTTGGAGTCGGGTGAATGGCACCAAAGCCTAATGATGAACATCGTGAGTGTCCCCCGAGTCCCACTTTCCGTTTCTGAGTGACTGGTCTGATGTCTGCGAGGCCTCTTTAATGGGACATCAAACCTGGAGCCGGTAGAGGGGGGAACGTCTCTCTCTCTCTCTGACTGTCTCTGTCTCTCTCTCACACACACCAAGAGCGGCACCGGCCGTCAAGAAGACGCTCAGGATTGATCAGAGGCCTCAGCCCTTCACTGCCATCACACACTTTGACACAACCAGAGGGACGTCCTATTATAAATATAGTAAATGAGGCTCAATAGGGAGAACACACGACCGTCACCGAGTTTAGCATTAGCACACAACTTAACTTGATCTGCTTTACCTTTAGAAATGTACAGTATGGGGAGAATGATTCCCCCCACTCTTTTTCATACTGTGTGTGTGCTGTGTACAGCCTACACAGGACAGCTTCTTACTATTATGCCCACAGCCCCAGAAAGCAAGCTGTGCTCTTATTTTGTAATTACACCCCACCCCAGTTTGGCTTTGTGTCAGTTAATGTGTAGTAATTTGATTATACCCAAATGTATTATAGAACATGCGACATATAGGAAGAAATTAATATATTAAAGCTAGATGTTGACACAGGGCTGCCTGAAGTAAAAATAAAGGAGCCATCTTATTCCCAAATGCATTTGTAATTAATTAAATGACCACTGTATAATTGCCACAAAGTGAAAGTGGGTCCTTGTGGGCCCTTGTGGGGTCTGAGGTAGTTGTCCACCCTTAATAGAGAACCAGTCCTCTTGTTGGTGCTAAACCTAGATG
Source organism: Centropristis striata (assembly GCF_030273125.1). Classification (NCBI taxonomy): domain Eukaryota; kingdom Metazoa; phylum Chordata; class Actinopteri; order Perciformes; family Serranidae; genus Centropristis; species Centropristis striata. The sequence continues at coordinate 31,539,362 of NC_081532.1, forward strand.
AGTAACATTAACTCTTGAATGGTGAGTACTGTATAAAAGAAGTTGGTGTACAGTAAGTAGCCATTGCCACCCATTAGTTTGTAGATACCGTTTTTGCCCCCAGTTCTGCATTTTGGCCATTATCATCTTGGTCTTTCTGAGCCAGAAGTGGCCATATTTGGCTGAGAAAGTGAAGCTGCAGAGGTGCAAGTTAAGTTATTAATGGCAGTGCTTGCTAGGTAGCCTTGTTAGCAGGTAATTACATATTGCATATTAACTAGGATATAATTGGGTTGCTAATTTTGGCAAGTGAAAAATAAACAAAGAACAAAACTCCTTAGAGGGTCTTTTAGTACAAGTGAACACTGAACATGAAGTGAAAACACACTGTGAAAGGATCAAAGAATGGAACCATAATTTACAATATGAAAATCATGTTGTATTGAAACCAGCAATTAAGACCATAAATCAATTAGGATAATGTAAACTGAGTAAGAAGTGGGGTCATTTCCTCATAGATTTTAATGGAGTCAGACTTGTTTTGTCACCGGTGGAGTCGCCACCTGCTGGCCATTACAAAGAATGACGCCAATTTTGAACTGCTTTAAACCTGCACTGCAAAGGCCATGTCCACTTCTTATACAGTCCAAAGGTAGGAATAAGTTCCTACAACTGAGAAGTATGGAGGTGGTTAGGTTAATTTATTTGCTGAATTACCTTGAAGAGCAGATGAATATGGTTCCTATACTTTAAGCAGGAAAAAACAATCAGCTGAAAAAATTACACATGAATAATCAAGGATGAGATAATAAAGTTTAAGTATCAAATACAGACAATGAGGATGCATTGAAATCTATTAGAAACAAAACCAGTGATTCGCTGTATTTTGGTGTTGTTTGTACTCCTTTGGAATTAAAAATAGTTTCCAACAAAAGCTGTAAAAGCTATTCTGATTTGCTTTAGATAACATGTCATCCATTATGACCATTTTTTGTTATTGTTGTTTGTTTCTGTTGTTATTGTCTTTCCATAACACAGTATAATAATACTAATAACCTCTTAAGGAGCTTCTGAATCTCTACATTTTATATAATTACATTTAGGATCAATAACATAGGTTTTTTTTTACTTTTAATATTCACATAATTTCTAAATTAAACTTTTATTAGTGGGATAGATAGGGGCCATGTAATTATACTATTTTGTGTTTTTGCCAAGAACCACTTAACTTTCCAAAATGTGTTTTAAAAAAAGACCAAAACAGCTCTTTATTTGCTGCAGTGTCTTATTAAACACAGTTTCAAATGTTTGTCTTTTTCGATGAAAGCATCTATTGAAATGCAAGTTGTGACAACCTTACACTTCAACATGCATGATAGGAAGCAGAGAATGATAAGCTGTGATATGTTTGGGTCAAAATAGCCCGAGGCAGTCAAATACAATAATTAGAATTCTCATTTGAAAGGATTTCTTATGAATTAATGTCATCTTTATACAAACTTTGCTTCAATTTATGTTCTCCTGAACGTTTATTGTTAATTTAACAAGAAAAGATATAAATTCAGATATGATTGGATGCTACAAGAACATGACACTCTTTTCAGTGTCTGAAACTGGTATACAGTAACAGTAGAGTAAAGTGGTGTTGACTGGAAGTTGTAAGATTTTATGGACTCTAACTTTAAATTTGATTTACATTATTCTCAGTTATTATCACTTTGGATTTCCAGCTTTTCACCCCTTCAACAAGCATCATTCACACCCACGCAATTTTACCAGTTAAGCTTTTACTGGTCAAAATGTTTGTGATTAACATGATTGTTCTTAATGAAGAAATCATATAAAAACATGTTAACTATGATGTAATAGCTGAAAAGATGCAATTGGAGTGAATGTGGGTTAAAAAAGGAAAGAAAAGCTCCTAATATTCACATTATGTACAGTTGATATGAAATATGTATCCCTCTGGGATCACTTTAATTTAAGGCCATTAAGGACAAAAATGTCCACTTCCAAAAAAACGCTATAAAAACTTTACAGATTAATATTTTTTTCATTTTTTTTTCTGCATAAACTTCTTAAACAACTCCGCCCTGCTCAAAACTACAAAATATTTAAACATTTTTGGCATTTTTAACCCTTTACCAGCTTGATTACACAATGTCCTTGATGTTTTTTATGGAAAAAAAAATAGAAAAATGTAGTTATTTTCCACATAATAAATCATTGGTTTTGGAAATGTCAAAGATTAAGAACAAAATTGATTTTGATGCATTTTTAGTTTTTGTGTAGTACCAGATTTAAAATGAATTACCCTTTAAGGCCATTAAATACAATGCTTTTACTTTGATACATTATGCCATTCATTCATTTTCATAATATGTTTATGCACAGTTGGTAAGTGTGCAGTGCAGACTATTTTGAATTATCAGTAAAGTTTGTAACATATACAGTGGACACTATATTAATACAATAGATGTTTGCATCTTTTCAAAACTCATTGAAATTCAGCTGATCTATAATATTTGCATTTGATGGAATGATAAAGAAAATCTAGTTGTGTGTTTGGATATTTCAGTGTAAACGTCATGTATTAAGCTTGAATAAAAAGCTGGAAGAAGCTTAAGAAGACAGAATGAAGCCTTTTAAAGGGAAATTAATGAGGTTAAATGTAAAACAACAACAAAAAAACCTTTCGACAAAATAAAATACGCTGTATATAATTGAATATTTGCTCATACCATGCATAATTTTCCTCGTTGTAATCTTTTCGGGATCATCCTTAAAAAGGTTGCAGCTCGAGTCTGGAAGGCGCTCAATAAGGTGTGCAGCGCTAACCTAAGTAGGTCAAACTATCTGCAAAGAACGCAACTCCACAAACTTTCCATCGTCAATGCCATCACAGCGAGGGTGGGGAGGGGGAGAAGAAAAAACAATTCACTTGTCACAAACTTGACACCTTTCTCCTTTTCCAGGAGAGGAGGAGGAGGTGAGGGAGAAAAGAAAGAAGAAAAAAAAACTCCAAAGGAGTGTTTCATTGTTCTGAAGTTTCCCTCCCTTTTTGCTTTGCCTATCATTGCCACTGAAATCAACACTTACCTTGTCAATGACAACCTGGCAAATTGCCAGACATTAAGGGGAAGTGCACAGGGCCTGCAGTGCGTATATGAATGAAGGGTTTTTGTTTTCATGTGTATGTGTGTATGGCGGGGGGTGACTGTGTAATGCCTGGTCCCAAGGGCAGCAGGCAGGATGCTAAAATAGCTCCTTGCTCGCTTCTGCTCTAGTGCAGAATGGGGTTTTTGTTAAAAGGTTCCCTTTTTTTTTCCCAGCCCCGCGAAAACCTGTGAAAACAAGAGCAGGTTTCGTCTTCGGGGACCCCATTACGAGGCATTGTGAAATTATCCGAGCTTGATTAAACCTGCTGAGCTCTCAGACAAAACGATCCCTATAATCACAGCTGGAGAGACAAAAAGCTAAATCCCGCACGGAATAATAAGAGCGCTCTCCTTGCATTTTTCTTGATTTAAAAAAAAGGACGGTTCATGTCCATAGCGATGAATTCTAGAGAAATATACAGCATGTTAAAATGACAAAATAGCCAAAGCCAACTGCTCCTCTTCAAAATTTCCACAGATCTCATAGCGTAACAGTAACACCAATACAAGAAAAGCAAAATCTCTCGCCTGTAACAGAGTGTGAGATTCAGATGCAGGCTTTAACCTGAGGACAGGTTTTTTTCTCTTCTTTTTTTTTCTCCTGTATTTGGGACTCCTCTGATGGTTTTCCTGTTCCACAGACAGTATGGGAAGCAACCAGATTGCAGTGGAGAAATAATCACTGCCAGAGCAAATTCATCTGTTTTGCGATAACGGTACATTTCAGAGAAGTTGTCCGACACCTCGGCTCTGAAATGTTCTCTTATACACTGATAACTGCAGCACTATGGCCATTTGTCTGTTTGCTCAAAAAATCTTTTCCCTATATGTATGGAAATTTGCAGAAGGCCCATGCACACCCAGGAATGCACGAAGAGAAAGAAGAGGAAATTAGAATGGAATAGGTGAGGTGCCCTGGTAGCTCACCTGGTGGAGCTTGCACCCCGTGTACTAAAGCTGAGTCCGGAGGACAACCGCAACAGCCCTCTGCTGGAAGTCATGCCCTCTCTCTCTGTCTCTCTCTCCTCTGTTCCTGTCTGTCTTCAAATAAAGGCAAAAATGGAAAAAAGGAAATCTAAAACAATGGAAAAGACGATCACAAAAAACCCTGGACTGCAGGGGGTCTGTTGTCTTTTACCATGTACACTACCGGTCAAAAGTTTTAGAACACCCCAATTTTTCCAGTTTTTTATTGAAATTCAAGCAGTTCAAGTCAAATGAACAGCTTGAAAGGGTACAAAGGTAAGTGTTGAACTGCCAGAGGTAAATAAAAAAAGGTAAGCTTAACCAAAACTGGAAAATAATGTACATTTCAGAATTATACAAGTAGGCCTTTTTTCAGGAAACAAGAAGTGGATTAACAACTTAATTCTATGGAGTTTGGGCTATTTTGTCCATTTTTTTAAATTCTTTTCATGTCTTTGTAAGTCATTTTGTGTCTTTTTTTTGGTCATTTTATGTCTTCTTTTAGTCCTTTAGTCCAACATAAAATGTGATTTTGAATCTTTTTTTTTACTTTCAAAACACTATCATGCTCAATAAAGAATTTTAAATGTTGCAAATGTGCATTAATTTCAGAGTACACTGAGACATTAAACTGCATCATTTTCAATTAAATTCTGGAAAAATTGGGGTGTTCTAAAACTTTTGACCGGTAGTGTATGTACATAGGGGTTTGGTACAGAACAAAATGCTACAATTCTACAATGTCATTTAACAGACGATTTTATCCGAAGCGGCGTACATTTGAGAGTTAATACAACACAAGCAAAGATGAAGTCAAGAAACAACACAAGAGTAAGTGCCATGGGTCAAGTTTGAGTCCATTAGGACTTAAATTCTTTGAGGTTGTGCAAGTGGTCAGTGGGATATTTTTCTTTTTCATCTGTGTAGATAATGTGTGAAGGTGTTCAGTAAAGAGTTGGTCTTCAGTCTGTTCTTAAAGATTGAGAAGGACTCAGCAGATCGGATGGAGAAAAGTCTGGTTTGAGAAATGCTTTTGTACTGCTCTGTATTAAAAAAAAAATTGAACCCCCTGCTAAGGTTAGTCAGGGAATTAGCTGCTTTCAGATCTAGACTGATGGTTGAGCATTTAGAAGACCCATGGTAGGCATACAGGAATATCAACACAAGCGTCTCATGATTTGGTAGCACCAACTCCATATATGTACAATGTTATAGTAGCTTCAAACAATGACAAAAATGCTTCATTTCAACTGCAAGAATACCACTAAACTCTAATCGTGACAAGTGACACAAAGTTTTCATCCTAGGATTGCACAAATAACTTGAATCAATATTTTACCCACAGATAATTATCATCAGCTCTGCAGTTCACCTGCATCTTGTAGCACATTGTTCAACTCAAAAGTTCTGGTTCTGTTCCATCAACCTCTCATCAAAGTCATTCTCAGCAGCAGCAGCAAGTCAATGGTCAATTTCTCAAACTAGACATGGCTCGATTCCATGAGGAGAATTTACTTCTCTACCAAAAAGGACTTCCAAAAGCTCAATCAAAACCCAAGAAAGTTTTTGGGTGAGAGGTAAAAAGTCTCAATGCACAGTACAGCAAGTCCCTTTGCTGTCCGATTAAGGATTCAGTTTGATTCAAGCTAAACTAGTTGTACAAAGTTTCACCCCAACAACTATGAGGGCAAAAGCTTGCCATGAAGAAGAGAGGTGAAATGTGCAAATTCAGACAAATGGTAATAATGGCAACATCATCTCAAAGTCATTAATGCTGATTTAGTGTGAAAAGTGGGCATGTTTGTTGGATTGACAGTTTCACAGGTGCGGTGTTAGGGTCTCAGATGCTGTTCGACAATCTGACAAGCGCCTACTTTTAAAGACAATTTTAGCACAAACAGTTGAACTTGGTTTGATTGGTCAGGATGTCGAGGAATTGCTGTCATGTGTTCCCCTTTACAAGTTTGTGTCACATTTAGCCTTTCTAGTTCACTGACATTAAAGAAGGGTGGCATTTGCAAGAACTGATCCCTCACAGGATTCAAACACAGGATATACTGGCTACATGGCAGCCAACACAGGCACCGCCAGAGAGCATACCAATCTATTTCTAATGAAAATACATAAATAAAACATGCAAATTTCTCAGCCAGCTGCTCTTGTCAGTTCCGCAGAGCTAAGTCCCGATCAACAAACTCGACTCATCCTCCGTCAGCAGTCTCCAAAGGGCCGGGGCTCTCTCCCCACTGCATCGCTCTGCATTCATTTCCATTCTGCCCTCTTTTGCTTTAAAAATCCTTACAATTGTGGCCTCTTTTGCATTTGGCCCCTATCTACACCCACCACCCCCTCCTCCCCCACCCGGGATGGGGAGATGCTGCTGTCCGTGTGCTTATTCGGAGAGAAATGGCCTTTTGTCTCTGCTGCTCCCCGTCACAGAAGGTCACGCAGGCTTACCCCCGCCGAATAAAGCCTCGGCCATTGTTATAATTTGCATTGATGCATAGAGAGGAAAGATAGGGGTGGCAGAGGGTGAGGGTGTGTGTGTATGTATGTGTGTCTATGAGTGGTGATGTTTGGGGGGAGGTCGGTGTACCATGAGGCAGGGCGGGAGGAGGTTATGCAGAGCGAGGGCGTCTTTGCATGGAAATGTGAGCAATGGATGGACACCATATTTTCTTGCCCCCCTCCTCGCCCTCCCACCCCACACACCAACACACACACACACACACATCACCCACCCTTGGGGAAATTGAAGGCCTCTTCCTCCCAAGGTCAGTGTCAAGGACAGAGCAGGGCCAATTAGTATGCAGATCAGGGGTGTGATGTCGTTTAAGGGTATTGCTCTGATGCAATCACATTAGTTAGGCCAGGAAGAATTCCCCGTCTGACCTCAATCATACGAGGGGCTGCGGGAGGAAGTGATGGGTGAGAGAGAGAGGGAGGGAGAGAGAGAGAGACCTGGATCACCTGCAGCCAGCCACTCTCTATCACCATCTCACCTCGCCTCTTATTTCTTTTTTGATGTGACATGTGACATATGGACAGATGAACTGACAGAAAATGGAGGATTTAATGGAAATATGAAGTTCCCTTTACACATTTCTGCTGGTTTTAATACATAAAGAGTGTATTTCTTAGGCTTGAGGCAGTATATATTAAAGTTGGCATGTATATTGCTTGTTTTCGGATCTCAAAGACTGCTGTTTTCCCTTTGAATAAAGTATAAAGTATTTTGAGATACACTTATTCACTTTCTTTCTGAGAGTGAGGTAAGGAGATTGATATCAATCTTGTCCGTTTGTGTTAAATACAGAGCTGGAGTCAGGACATGTATAGCTTAGCTTACTTTACTAGCCTCTCTACTCTATCCAAAGATCAAAAATATGCCTGACAACACGTCTAAGCTCACTGATAATGTATCTAGCTTGAACACATCCTTGCAGAGAGATAGGAGATAGGAAGATGGATATTAACCCATGTCTGTGCATTAAATACGGAACAGAAGTCACCATGTGATTAGCGTAGCCTAGCATAAAGACTGGAAGCAGGAGGAAACAGCTAGCTCTAAGCTAGGCTGACAACATCCTAGTGTGTCACTTGATGGAGATGGAGGCCTCCTTGGTATCTCTGACATCTATTAAGCAGGAGCACTGTCACTGTATCCTGTTCTTGGCACCACCACTTTTAAAACAAGCAGGAGCATTTTTCCCCCTTATGCCAGGATGATAATGGATGCAGCCAGATGCTGTGTCAGCACTGTAAAGATACTAAAAGCAAAACTTTAAAAAACTTGTGTTTCATTTTTGTTGCTCTGGCCATTGACTCTTTTGTTTGTGATAATTTTGTAGATTCCAAATGTATTCCTAAGTTTGGGCCAGAAACTGTGACATAGTGAGCACACCCATAATGTTTCAAATAATCCATCACTGCATAAGAGAACTGTGATTACAACTACAGTAAAATTAGCTAAAATGTGGGTCTGTAAGCTCATATTTTCTTCTCCAAATACTTTAAAAAAAATGTGCATTCATCTCATTTTTACTGTTCACGTTGACACGGTCTCCTATGTAGTTTGTCTGTGATCTGCAAAGCATTTTGAATTTGTTAATTTGTATGAAAGGTGCAATAGAAATAAAGTTTGATTGATTTATTGATTGATTGAACCTGTCCGAGAGTCTGACTTCTTACCCTTTCAGACTTCAGACTACCCTTTCAGACCTCCAATCCTCGTCAATTATTTTAGACAGACCAGAAAAAATTGGTCAAACAAATGGCTGGGCCCAGGTTGGAATTAGTATCCAACACATATTATTCCCACATTGTTGGAATATATTTTCACATTTCTGATCATATTCTCCCAAAGTGCTTTTCAAACAACAGGACTGCGGACAGGCTCTTGGTCAGAAAGCCGTCCTTTACAACAGACGGCTTCAGCCTCAGAGGGAAGACTATCATTTTGCCCTTCCACCACCACCCCTCTCTCTTGCTTTTTTTTGAGAAATCTATGTCTGGGTTGTAAATTTCTTCCAATTCTTCCTTTTTCACTCCCTCTATCTTTCTCCCCCTTGTCTGAATTAATGAGATGGGGTTTGATCAGGGCAGCCAAGTGTTCAGTGGGAAATCTCACAGCCCGCCTTGTGTCCCGTAATAGAATTTGCATCTAATGCATACATAAATCAAACATCTTTCTGGACATTTTCATATGCATAATGTCATTTCATCCTGTTTCTTTCCAAGTGGGGAGCTGTGCTGGGCTGAGGGTGGGGTGGGGGAGGGAGAGAGAGAGGGGAAAGGGGGGGTTATATGTAGGTGGCAGCAGGGGGATTGTAGTTGGTGCAGAGAGGTTATTTTGTTTTTATGTTTTTTTTCTTTCTGTTTCTCTCAGTCTTTCACTTTTTTGACTTTCTCTTAATGCTTTCAATTTATTTTGCTGACTGTGTAGCCATGGTGTGAAGCCATGCATTGGAGATCTTTGGGGTTTTGGTTGTCAGATGCTTTTATTGAGAGATAAAAAAAGAGAGAATACATGTGGATATGTGTGTATGCGCACACGCCTCCATCTGTGTTTGTAAGTGTGTGTGTGTGTGTGTGTGTGAGGCATGTTGATGGGTGTTCAGAAGCAGTAGTGGAGGCTGCTTCATCACATCTCTACCTTATTCTTGGGGGCTTTGTTATGTAAATGCAGGAGAGAAACTAGCAGATTCAAAGTGCTTTCTCTTCACAAGGAGGTAGGAGATAAAAAACAAAAAAAAGGAAGTGACAAGGTGTCTTGATTGTCCTTAGTGCTTTGCTACTCCTGCACTAACAAGGCTTGATATTGTAGAAATTCCATTTGCAACTGTCTCAATTTGCATACCTCGGACAGTGCTCATGTGCACTATCGACTCTTCCTGCTTCACCAGCGAGGAGAGTAAACACATTTGAATGTAGGACAATTAGATATACCAGACCAGATGCGTCTGCATTGTGCTGTGTACAGGCGAGTCAATCTCAATGATAATGATAATTGACAGTGATTTTTGAAAATCCCCACACATGCATATTTGCATCATGGAGCTGCAGTACCTCACACCTTTGTATTAGGCTGAGATCTATTGAGACACATCACCTGATATTATATTTACCTCACTACAAGACTTATTCCCTGCTGATTCTGGGTTTCTAACTAAAGTTATTCAAAGCGATTTTTTCATGTCTGAAAGGAAAAATATAAATGATATGTTCTGGGGGGTTGGATTGTTTTGTATTTGTATTGGTTCTCTCTGGATTCTCCGACTTCCTCCCACAGTCCTAAGACATGCATTTTAGGGTCAGCTGGTGACTTATGAATGGTTTTCTGTCTCTATGTGTCTGTGATAGTCAGCTGGGATCGGCTCCAACCCTTTCGACCCGATATCAGATAATATCCTGTTGTACTGTCCCCCATGTTTTTTCCCCATACTGACTGTTACGGCTGTGGACTGTCTCTAAGCCTTTTTCTGGAGGACAGGTGTGTTCTCCTCTCTCTGTGTGTTTCAGGTCCTGCCACGCCCCTCTCTGCATACCTGTTCACTCACACCTGAGTGTGATCTGCTCGTCAGGAGAGCTGTTATCTACCTCCAGATCCACTGATGTTGTAGGTGCTCTGTGTTTTGTCTCACAGCTACATATAAAGTCAACTTGTTAGAGTGTCTGGAAGCCTGGTAGGGGTTCACTGCCATTTCTTTTAACCTGTTTTCTCCTGTTTTTGCTTATTTAGGGAGCTTAGCATTGTCTGTTTTGTTTGGTAGGTTTAGCTGAATCTTATTTTCCAGATAGTGATTGACTTTTGTTTCTTATTTTGGCCTTGGAGACCCTGAATATTTAGCTGCTTCCTTTTTCTGTGCTACTTAGTTGGTTTATCTCTGTTTATTCCATTTGCCTGCTAATAAATATTATAATTGTTTAACTTTGAGTCCATGCCGCCATTTTTCTGCATAGTTTTATGTTACCAAATATGTTACTTCCTGTGACCCCTAGACCTCAAACTAAGGTCGTAACAATGACCATGCCCAACGAGAACAAGTTTGCCAGAATAACACCCATGCATCCAAAATCGTCGGCCTTCCAACACCCAAACTTTTGGACCTGAATGATAGAGCTATCACATGCCTAGCACTCACAATAACTAATGACACTGATCACCCCCTCAATCATCACTTCACCATTGTGCCATCTGGTCGCAGGTACAGGACTTTAAAATGGAAGAGAGCTCGTTTCAGAAGGAGTTTGTCCACTCCGCTATTGACTCACTCAAACTGTGCTGTGTGCGAGGATGTTTGGATGTAATCACTGAGACTCTGCCATTCATTGTATGTTGAGCAAGTATGTTGTATGTTGCTGTCTTTAATATATATGTCATATCTGTATTTCTTTTCTGTACTGGCTGTGAAAACAACTCTCCCTTTGGGACAATGAAGTCTAAAGTCTCATATAGAAAATATATCACAGGAAACTTTTAACCATCATGACTGTGGAATTGACCTTGCTACTAAAGCTACCACCCTCCATCTCGTGCAATCCTCTGTGTTGGTTTCAGCCTTCTGTCCACATTACAAAGAATGAAGATTGTGATATTCTACATTTGTTTGCTTGTCAACAAATCCCATGAGCCAAACCAGTAAAAAAAAAAGTATCTACCGTAGACTGTAGAAAATGACAAGGTTTGACTTGCCGTGTCAGTACAGCAACAGGGAACAACTACCTGCTGGATGGTATGTTGTTAACTGATGATGCGCTTATCTTGAGCTGACAACATTGGTTGCAAGTGATTTTCTGTGAGACAGCAAGGGAGGTAAAATAAGTTGTTTACCTGTTGGAGGTGAGCTGTTTGCAGAGGTGCAGTAAGAATTCTTTCTTTGCATATAATATCTCTTAATACCATAAAACTTAAATTAATAGCCCATATTTGTGTCCATCACTGAATTGAATACTGGATAAAAATTAGGATATTGAATAACATCTAAATTACAAAGCACTCATTGGATCAACAGACAGACAGAAAAAAGAGGAAGAAGTAGAAGTAGAACTAGTAATGTAGTATAAATGGATGGCTTAATCATACTTTTCTGATTGTGAAAGGTATGATTAAGCCATAACTGTGTTGCTGTACCTGCTGGGAGTCCGTGCACCATGATGTGAATTTCTCACTCATGTTCAAACTTTTTAAACTTGCATGCACTAGCTCATATGTCCTTCACAGTTTGAACTGCCTAAAGCAGCTATTTGAGTTTATCTGCACTTGTTCTTGTCTTTCTTCAGCCTTGTATGCATTCAAGCTGCCTTTTTTTTCGGCTTGTGACACCTTAACACCGACATCCACTCTCGCTGGCTGAAAACTTTCCAAAGCCTCCACTGACATGTACAAAGTCGTTCCTCTGAGACATGTTAAGGTCCGTCAGGATGGCAGTGCAGCAGCAGGCAGTCAGCTGTGGTTGTGTGTGGTTTGTTGTGTCACATGCTGCAGGATCTTCGTGCTGACCTCGACTCGGCCCGCCTCCCTGCTCTTTAATGTAATGTGACGAGGATGTGTCCACCCTCATAAATAATGTGAAGAGCTGGAAGCGCCATCTCTGTGTTTACATGGCAATTAGGTGTCACCTCCCTTCGTTTTGATATTAATTAAAATGTAATGTGTTTTCATTTATTTTGCTTCTCTGAGAGGCTGCCATGCATAGTAAACAGGAAGTCAGGAGCTGATGGAAGTGACTTCACTGTGTACTGTGTATTACATTCTAGAAACAAACATTGTTTTTGACTTTTGACTTTACTTTAGAGATTTTTTGCCGAGTTTGTGTTTCTGGGTCCCCCCACAGTCCAAAGACATGCAGCATAGCTTTAATTGAATTGCTATCAATTGCGATAAATTGCTAAATTGCCCGTAGGAGTGAATGAGAGCATGGATGGTTGTCTGTCTCTATGTGTCAGCCCTGTGGTAGTCTGAAGACCTGTCCAGGGTGTACACCGCCTCTCGCGCAATGTCAGCTGGGATCCAGCCCCCTGCGACCCGAGTTCAGATCAGTGGTTAAGAATAATTAAAGAATATTTTATTCTTAATCACACACAGTACACCAGTGGACACTTTAATAGTTACACCTGCAGAATCTATGGTGTAAATAAACCTTAAGATATTCAGTTTATTGTCATGTTTGGAAAAGAGAAGCAAATAATCCTACAATGTCTGCAGCCATTGTAGGCACAGCGGTGCTTTGAGCTCAATGCTAACATCAGCTTGCTCATGATAATGATTATGATGATCATGATGATGTTATGATAGTGGTAAGACCACATACACCACAGGGTATGACATGCTGGAGTCATGGCCTAAATTACTTTTTCCATATCTGAGTTCTGCCGCAATTTTGTAACTAATTTTACTCATAATAGGTTTTAAAAATCTCCACATCTTCTAAATTGACTTCATATAGACAGATTAACAGTGCACACATATATATTGTATATATATATATATATATATATATATGTGGCATATATACATAGTGTACAGCGTTAGAGTATCGAGATTACTTTTTTGTTGAAATGTGAAACTTACTTTTACATATCAAGTAATTAGTTAGTTGTTATTATGTTTGTTTTGTTAATTAACGATAGGTTTGTCTCAAGCACAAACAGCTAAACATTTGACATATTTGAAGCTATCGCTAGCTGCTAAGTGGGGTCAACCCTATGTTCCCCGTTTTTCCCAAAAAAGGTCTTATGTTCCCCTGTAGCAATACATACCGGGGAACATAAGTCCCTTTTTCTAAAAAAGGGTCCTATGCTCCCCGCAATCTATCAATCTTTACGGTAGACTCTCAGCATGGCCAGCGGCCGTCGTATGGCCCAACTTAGCTCAAGCAGCTCAAAACTTAAATTTGCACAGCAGCTACTTTCTGGTTACTTTGCAGTTCATTTTTTGCTATTTAAATAGGGTAAAGGTTGGGGTTAGGCCTATTTGGCAGTAATGGTGGAAAGAGTAACAGACCGGGGAACATAGGACCCTTTTTGGGAAAAGCGGGGAAAAAGGGTTCTATGTTCCCCAGTCTCATACAAAGAGGGAAACATAGGACCTGGGGAACATAGACACACTCCCTTGCTAAGCTAAGTAGCTAACACTGAAAACGTATAAACAGATTACGTTAGCTATAAAGTCGCTAATAGAAGAAGATATATATAAGTGCTTAAGCAAAACTAGCATAATTGTAAATAAAGCAAATAAACAATCACCTGCAATAATGTGTAACTTTAACAGAGTTAACTGTATTTAGTGATAGCAGCAAGTAGACACTACAGGTACACAGAAACACCGGAAGCGACAGAATACGCCCATCATTAGCACCAAACAGTCACTTTATACCTCTTATTTTGAATCTCATGTGCACTTTATATTGTGGCAGATAATAAACATTTTCGTATGTTGTGTTCATGGTTTGCATGATCATTTGTTTGATACCCGTATGTAAACATTGTTTTACAACAAATTCTCAGAAGGAGTTGATCATTTATCATGTTTATACTGCCTTGTAAATCATTTTCTACTTGTATTGAAAAGCTCTGTAAATACAAACCGCATTAATGTATATATGTTATAATATTTAAGAAGTCTGAAAAAACAGTCTTTTTGGAGATTCCTGGTGACTTTTTATATAACACAAATTATACTTTTTATGCTGTACCGCACACGCCCAAAGTGTGTGTAAAAGTAGATTACTTGAGCTTGATGGGATGTATCAGGCACTACTCAGGCATTTGCACATTGCCTAAACAGTTTGACAGAATACCCTTAAAACACAGCCCAAAATCTGTGACTTTGCAATGTTTTAATTGACACTTGTTTCTCCCACATTGGGCAGTTGTCATTCTGTTATCCACTCAGTTAAGATCCTTTACACACTCCATTTGACAATTTGACATACGAGTTTGAGGAGAACTTTGGGTTAACTTGTGTCATGAAACAACTCAGTGACCATAAATTTTATATGGTAGGCTTTAAATCAACTATTTACCACTAGACTGCACATCACCATGGAAAGTACAATAATCACATCACACAATCAAAAGCCAAGATGTTGTTTACAGCTCGATTGTGAAATCAAACACAGAAGTGTGTAGCCATCAAATGTCTGTGCAGTCAACCTTCCAGTTCCAAATGCAGATTCGGCCATATTTAGACACCACTAACAGTTGGACGAGTCCTTGCCAAATGTACCATATCTACCCATTTCTCAGTTGCAGCCATCTCCACAATTGCCATCAGTCTCTAACTGCACCCAGCAGCTCCACCACATACAAGACTTCTCTCCGTCTCCTGCCAGAGCCATATGTGAGCCTGACAAAATCACTGGTGGAGGTTGGCTTCCAACTATGTCTATCAAGATGTTTTCCTCTTTGTCATTGCTGTGTGGATGCAGTGAAATGGAACCTGAGGCGGAGCAGCTGTAAAGGCAGGTGTTGGCCAACATGGAAGATGTTGCCTCTTTGACTGGACATGCCATGCTTTCCCTCAGTCAGCTGCTGGAGAACATCTGGACCTCGCTTCTTGATGCTCTGCGATGACTTGAGTAGTCTGTGCTGGACCGCTGTGACATGTTGGAAGGCTGCGTGATGACAAAGAGGCATCTGTGTGATCGGGAAAACAACAAGCCCCTATTAATGCTCCTACAAGAGTTCGAGCGACATGGGTTTGTGTATCACCAGCTGCGGTGTAAAACCTTTACACCGCAGCTGGTGACACAGTAGCTGATAGTGCACTCAAAATCAGTGGTGGAAACTAACTAAGTACATTTAATCAAGTACTGCACTTAAGTACAGTTTTGATGAAGATGTACTTTACTTGAGTATTCCCATTTTATGCAGCTTTATACTTCTACTCCACTACATTTTGAGGTGAATATTGTACTTTTTTACTCCACTACATTTAGCTGATAGCTTTAGTTACTTTTCAGGTCAGGATTTAACATAAACATGATACATTTAAAGTGATTTTACATTTGTTGAAATTAAACCTCATAAAAGTATGTTGAGGAGATCAAATTCATCCTACCTTAAGAAAATCAAACCGCTGCTTACATTAATGCATCAATAAAAATGTATTTGGAATATATAAAACAATCTGAGTGGGTCCATTCTGCATAAGAAGTACTTTTACTTTTGATACTTTAAGTACATTTTAATGCTGATACTTTTGTACTTACCTAAGTAAGTTTTGAATGTTACACATGTAACTGTAGTGAGGTCCTCCACATTCATATTGGGACTCAGCCACGGAATGTATGTTTCTGTGTAGTAGGCCTGCTGTTGTCCCTTGATAACGATGACTATATATTAAACATACAGTAATAGAATTACATCACCTATTGCATTATATTACACCACAGTACATGTTGCACAAAGAAAGAGTTTAAGGCAACAACATAGCTTCCTTTGCATTAGACAAACAACCTATTGAAGAAATAAGATAAAGCTTCGGCTTTAAGTGCTTCTCCCCTGATAACAAAGCACGCATCAGAATGTGGAGGTAGATTTATTGGGGGCAGCCAGTCGTGCTGTCGTCCCCCCAGTTGTGTAATGAAGCAAATATACAAGCCGAGTGGTCAGAGAGGCCCAGGCTAGTTAATGACAGGCGATATCTCCGAGACCGGCGATGACGAAGGCTTGAAATATTTGCTCAGGAGACTCGCCGGGGGTTTCAATCTCACCGCAAATCCATTTATATGTTTGCCCGCTGATTTATGGCCTTATTTTAACTGTCTTCTACATGCAAATGCGTGGCGACCGCTAAAGAAATATACATAATGTGATTCTCAGGGTCATCCCTCCAGCCTGTCAAGTTGAGGAGGTAGGTGGTATGTGTGGAAGTGGGGTGCAGAGGGGGTCGAAGGGATTCAGGGAATTATACTTTCCTGGGGTGGGGGGGTGGCGGGGGGGTGCAAGGTGGCTGGCCGGCTAGCTGGCTCTCATCTGAATAAAGCCCCCATTAGGCCTTAGGCAGATATTCATCATCCCCTTCCTCACCACTATCATTATCCCCACACATAGCTTCCCACAAGACATAAGGTGTGCCATGCATTGATACTGATGGTAAAGCACCAGTGGGACTGTAATTTAATTACATTTGAAAATGTACGATGATTACTATAAATGTATACTTTGTGAAGCTTAGCACAGCTAATAAGTAACTATTTGATTATCTCTATTTCTGTTCAGTGTAATTAGGACTCTATCATGTCTAATTTAGAATTTAATTGATTACGGCTTTAATGTGTGATCCAGCCATTCCTCCCAGTCCAGCTGCACACTGGAGGTCTTCACTTCCTCCTGTCTTACACAGGAGATACTGATTTGAAAATGATTCCCGGGCAGGCAATTATGATCATATATCCTGACACGTGAAGAGCAACTTTATTAAAGATATCTGTCATGGTGGCTCCTCCACCAGTCTCCCTGCATGGACATGACAAAGTAGATTCATCAATTAAGGCTCAGCAATTGCATTAGGCGGGGTATTGCCTTTACATTTTCTTTCACATTATTTCACACATTTTTCACATGGTGGTATATGTTAATAAGGCCGCTCAGGCAGGACTACCGATGCCATACCAAAGTGCTGAAACCGAAGCTTCCACACGTCCTGGAGGGGTGGACAGCTGCTGTTTAGCACGTGCCATTCAGAGATGTGTTACCTAGATACAGAATTAAACTTGATTGAAAACAGTGTCTTTTTCATACATGTGTCTGAACTATGGATTTAGCTACGAGAGAATTACTGTTACTGACCCTAGTTCCATTATATTCTTGAAATGTTCAATGTAAATATTTGTTTTTTAATCGCACTGAATTTTGTTAAAGCTGTAGTTACTAGTAACTTTGCAGATACAGATTTTACTTAAACCACATATGGTCAGTTTATAATATATGATAAATATTAAAAGGCACACAAAAGGCAGTAAATCTGGAGTGGAACAAAGATTACTGACAGTAAAAGACAACAGGTGATGCTGTTGAAGCAAATTACTGTCTCAGTCATTCTAGTGTGTTCTAAGTATTAAAACTATTGACAATCTTGGTGTTCTGGTTAGCACTCTTGCCTCACAGCAAGAGGGTCACTGGTTCGACTCCGGCCTGTGGCTCTTCTGTGTGGATTTTGCATGTTCTCCCTGTGTCAGCGTGGGTTCTTACCGGTTGCTCCGGGTTCCTCCCACAGTCCAAAAACATGCACTAAGGTTTAATTGGTGACTCTAAATTGCCCGTAGGAGTGAATGAGAGTGTGATTGTCTGTCTCCATGTGTCAGCCCTGTGATAGTCCAGGGTGTACCCGCTTCTTGCCCAATGTCAGCTGGTATCGGCCCCAGCCCCAGATAAGTGGTTAAGGATAATGAATGAATGAATGAATGATCTCCCCATCAAAAACATCAACGTGGATGTAGTAGTAATGATCAATGGTGAGGTCGAGTTTAAGTGGCAGATGTCACACTCATGTCACACGGGAGGGAGAACAGGTAGATGTGTCGAATGGCGGACTTTACCTCTGGAAAAAACAATATTAAATTACATTTATGTAACTTACCTTCTTTACGTAAGTGGTATTGTTTATGTAACTTGCATAATTCCTGTGAATTTCTGTGAATCATGGTTTTTTTTACGCAACTTTCTTGGCTCACGTCACCCTCGTAACTACTTCACTTCTGGCATTAACGTACATTTATTTACTGTTTTAAACTGTCTTTTATAATGTCTTGACAAGTTTTTCTGCTCCAAAAAGGCCTGACAGAAAAAGTTGGAGAACCGATGACTTCTACTACCCAACAGTAGTTTAAAAAAATTAATTGGTTGACATGTTAAATTGGGCGTTTTTGCATTATGGATATTTTTTACTTTTGATACTTTTTATCCTGCTACAACAGTGCCTTGATTTGCCTTTTCAAAATGTATTTTAAAATTATTATTATTACTTTAATAAAGATAATTATCCAAAAAGTAAGTTTCTGTTTTTCGTTTGTCTGATTGTACCATACAATATGAAAGTGTGCATTTTAAACTAAATATGTGACATCTTATTGGATAAATAAAGCATATTTTTTATCTTTTTATTCTCACTATAATCTTCCGTATCTGAAGACCTTTTTCCTTCTGTAAGTACAAATGGATTTTTCTGTCCAATGCTTTGCCCGGCGCAGCCTAGTCAACCTGATACGGCTCATTTAAATGCAGGATCTCAAAGCAAATCTCTGTTTTTAGCCCATTCCTTTTTCCCTTTGAGAAATTAACCATTCTATTCACTGCATAAATTTTCAGGTTTTGCCCGTGTGACACTCGGGGGTGTTGAATTTTTTATAGCAAAAAACGGTCTAATAATTGTTGAACAGATGTAAGTGTTGGAGAGTGGGCTCCGTCAGAGCTCATAAAATGAAATTAGCATGTTAACCCTGGCTATGCCTGGGAATGGAGAGGGAGGGGCGACAGCAGTGCAAAGGAAAGGAGTAGGGAGATGTACTGACTGAAATGGACTCCTTGGTTGGGATTAATAAGGTGGACTGGTGCACTTGGCGGCCTGGAAGGCGAGCAGCCATGGGAGCCAGGAATTGAAATGGGCTCTACGTGATATCCCATAAGCACTGAACATACATGTGTTCTGTATGTATGACAATATTCCTCTTTTTCACCATGCATGTAATGATCTCAGCCTTCCCTGTCACCCAGAAGTCTCATGACTTAAGTTGTGAGAATGGAAATCTCTGGAGGAGGTGTATGACACGACGAAACAGGAGCCACGCTTCCATTCACCTCTTTTTATGCACATTTTGAAGTGTCACGTTAGAAAAGCTAAATGAGAAAGACAAAATCTGATAAATGTCTTCAGCTAGGGCAAAAAAGTTTTTACAAGTGTTTTTTTGCCTTTATTGAAATAGTTGATGTGCTAAATGGGATATGGAAACGTTTTTATTGAATAAGTTCTGATGTGGCGAAAATGTTTAACTCACATGACTGATCAGCTGTTTCCTGTGGAGCCCCTAGAGGGGACAATTCAGTGTGTGGACTATGAATCAAATCAAACCAATACCTTTTTATATATATATATGCCTCATAGTCTTATTCCACACACTGCTCGATACTAGTAAAATCTCGCCATGTCTGAAGCCAAGGAGGAAATTATGTTCATCTGACCCTTCAGATAGCATTCCCCTTCGTTTCTTTAACAAAATGAATGAGCCCACAGAATTAAAAACCATTTTATTGTTTCATGCTTGTTTTAGCTCAGCCTGTTTTCCAGCTCCTTTTAAGCATGCCATAGTGCAGCCACTAATCAAAAAACCTAGCCTTGACCCATCTATCCTTGCTAATTTTTGGCCTATCTCTAAACTTCCCTTTCTGTCCAAGGTGTTAGAGAAAGTAATGGCTACCCAGCTTCTATCATTTCTGGAGAAAAATGACATTTGTGAAAAGTTCCAATCTGGTTTTAGACCTTGACATAGTACAGAATCTGCCCTGTTTAATGATCTTATTTTAACTGTTGATTCTGTGTGTGCTGCCATCATGGTGACATTAGATCTAACTGCTGCATTCGACACAGTAGATCACAGGACCCTGCTCTCACGCCTGGAGCAGCATGTTGGTATCAAGGGTGCTGCCCTCGTGCTGCTCCAGTCCTACCTTACCGATAGGAGCTTCTCAGTGCGTTTGGGAGATTTTTCTTCTAGTGTGACCCCTCTTACTTGTGGGGTGCCTCAAAGGTCTATTCTAGGCCCTTCACTGTTTTCACTGTACATGTTGCCCCTTGGATCCATTCTCCGCAAACATAATGTGTCTTTTCATTGTTACGCTGATGATGTTCAGATTTATCTCCCCTTACAAATTAATTGCAAAGACTCTGTACAAACTCTACTTTCCTGTATAACTGACATCAAGACTTGGATGAGCCTCAGCTTCCTAAATCTAAATGACAGCAAGACAGAAATCACTGTGTTTGGGCATCATAAACATTTTATCCCAGGCTTTCGAACCTGTGTGAGAAGAAAGTTGTTTTTGTTTGCTGTATTGTATATCTTATGTCATACATTACTTGATTGAATTGTCTTTTTAAATTTTATCTTTGATTTTATTGTTATTCATTTATGTATCTTTTGTATTTTTTGTTGTTAATCATTTATGTAAAGCACGTTGGTCAACCTTGGTTGTGTATAAGGTGCTCTACAAATAAACGTAACCTTGACCTTGTTATAACAATATGCTTATTTATCAGCTTTTAACGTGAAAAAATACACCTCACTTAGTGTCCACAGTGCATCACCATGTAGCCTCTGGCATTTGTCAATTTAAGTAAAAAGTCAAATTGGTGAAACTATTGAAATGTCATAAAATGTGTTCCCAATGTTATGCTTTCTGCCAGACAAAATTGATGAACATGGTAAATATTACCTGCTAGACATTAGCACTTTAGCATATTAGCACATAGAGCTCAAAGCACCGTCTCACAAAATGCTTGTGTGGCTTAAGGTTCCTATGGCCAATTCCCATTGAGAGCATTTTTATGTGCGTTTTTGATGTTTGTTACTAATGCATCTCATTGAACAGATAGGATTACATTCTAGTGAATGTATCAATCCATGCTCAAAACCCTTCCAGGTTTTTTTTGCTTCAGGCATATTTTGTTGCATTTAGTAAAGCGTAATCTGCAGAGAGAGCTGTTGAAATCGCACAAATATGCCACTATATATGTGTTTTGAAGGTATTAAACACATCTATATTCAACTGTTTCACTACATGAAGAGATAGAGAGGTGCAAGATGTGTACTGTAGTGTGGAAGTCTTGGTTTCAACACTTTGGTATGGTATTGGTAGTCCTGCCTGAGTGAGGTTCTAAAAATAGCACACACGTCATTATACATACACATACGGTCCATGGTTGTAAAAAAGGTTTCAGTTTCTGTGAATTTATGCTGCAAGACCACTGACCTAGATTTCGGGCAAAAACTTCCTGGTAAGACGTTATAAAAGACAGTTTTAACAGTAAAGAAATGTATGTAAATGCCGGAAGTTAAAAATCATTAACTTTTGTTTTCACACGGGACGTGGACCCTGCTCTACCGCAACCTCAAACCAAAGGAGGGAATCCACCTTTTAAACTTTGCTTGGCTGGCAATGACTACTACGTCAGCAAGATGGCGGCGGACACATTAATACAGACGGTGAAATACGGAGACATAGCTTGTTTTTTAGCTGCCTGTACACACAACCTATATTGACGTTTTTGACGGCTGGAACTTTATAATTCACTGAGTGATGAGCCACCAAGGCAAAGACAAGTATTATGATGGTTCTGGATCAGGGTCGGCCGATCACTGAGCTGCTTACATCTTGCAACACTTCGGTTTCCCAAAGTATCCCGAAACACAAACCACATACAAACCCCCGAAAACACCATCAATTTCAAACTGACTAACAGATCAGTGAGATCAAAGTTCGGCCCAGACTCTGGGCATTTCAATTTCACTTCGCCCTTATGTCGGGATGTACTGTGAGAAATGTGTTATTTTCTGTTTCTGAACATCTGTGTTAGTCGTTGCTACTTAAATAAACAAGTGTCTGTGGCTTGAAAATGGATGGTGTTTACAGTCTTTTGGAGTGGATATTGCCGGGTCTCTGGCGTGTTACTGGCATCACTCGACTTGCTTGATCTGGTCTATCTCCACAGTCCCCGGCTGGCTGAATAATTTAACACTGACCCGCGCGGAGCGAACGGGCCTGAAGTTTGACCTAAAGATTTGTTTTAACTGTGAGTGCTCAAAGTAAACGCCGTGCGGCTCTCGGCACGGCATGGAAACTTGTGTGTCCCTCATGTTTATGTAATGTTGAACACAACCCTCTTTTCAACCCTCTAGCCTCTACTTACTTGCCCCACAATCTCAGATCTAGTTAACTCCTCTGCTGGCCTGTTGTGGGACTCCTGCTGCCTTTCATGCATCACATTTGGTCCATCGTAGTTTGTTTCATGATTTTATTGTACGAAATGAGCATCTTATGTTAACAGTCTTGGCTCAGTCAAAGGATTTCCAAATTGATCCCATCCATTCACCCTGCCACACACTTCTTCTTCTTCTTTGAACAATTACTGCACCATTTATTCCAGGCCCCTGAAAGGCCTCCTGTACCTTGATGAAGCCCTTTAATAAAAGCCCATTAATACTTTGCATAGACGTATGATATAAATTCACTAGCTGTTAATTACATGAGCCTGTGAATAATTTACAGTCTGAAAATAAATTGATAGCACAGCAGTCCATTGAAGCTGCACAGAAAGACAGGAGGCCCCTTTGATTCAAATGATGCGTGCGTTGTGTTTGCACCTCCCACAGAATACACAATCACCTCTGATGAGCCTAATCATCCCCCTTGTGCTGCTGTATTAGACGAGGGCCATCAAGAGCTAACTGATCCACTGTAACCCATGTATGCAGCTGCTTGGTGACATCATATCAATATTTAAAATCTTTCTTATGCATGTATTCCGGCTTGTCCGACTTCATTAAGGCCATTCCTCATCCCTCAGGCTGGGACACATTCCCTCCGGAGCGCTCAGATGAAGGCCGGGAAGAAATGCCACCGCCGCTCGGATCTTCTCATGTATGATCTCCCCTGCTAATATCTGTGTCCGTTACAAGCAGGAGAGCGCCGCAAAATGTGCATCTATACACTTCCTGAGTGCTGCCATCTACGGACTTGTGCTTTTGGGGAACTAAATATTTGACAAGCAGATGCACCATACACCTCTGTGTACTCACATTTATCTGTCTTCATACTTTAGAACTTTTTGACACATTACTTATATCATATCATTTTGTAAAATCTGTAACCTTTTAACTGTTTACATGTAGGGATGGGCGTTTGGAAGAAACCTGCCAACTCCAGCATCTATAACTTTAACGATCAATTAATTGATTCATTTCATAAATGGGCAAAATAAAAGATGTATATATAATACTATGCAAAAGCCTGTTTTGATAACGGATGCTTTTATTTTGTAAAAGAACAAAAAGAGACTTGATCCTGTCGATCGTAAACTAACTCAGGTGAGATTAAACTGTAAAGATAACATCAAGGAGTTCAATGTTTTATGAGGTTAGTTTTCACAGTAATCTTCATATTTAAATGTGTTTTGTGTTTAAATAAGTTTGAGATAAAATTAAACCGAGTAATTCATGCTAGCAATAAGATAGTTTTGCTCAAATTAATACCCTTGTATTTCTGTGTGTATTAGAATTGTTATTGCAATTTCCAGTTTGCAAACTGAAGCTTTATCCAACTTAATTCTCAACTCGTTGGCTTATTGACGTACGGCCACAGAACTGAACGCTCGGCGTGTTTCAGTTCAGTGATACTGATATTTTTGCAATAACGATATTCTTGACAATATGGCAAAATACAAAAGATATAGAAAATATGATTTTTTTAAATTATCTTTGAGGCTGTATAAATATAAATCATACAACAAAATAAAAATTTACCATAAATCTAAATTGTAGTGAAAAGTGAAAACAGTTGCCAGAAAAACAGTATCAGTGCAAAATGGAAGTATTATATGTAAATATATATATATATATATATAATTAAGTTAAAAATGGCATTACACTAGCTCAGACATCCTCTAATCATACCAGTCATGCTTTCCATCTATTGTATGATTGATGTACTCAAACCTCAAATGCCAAGGTTTTCCCCTGACCAAGTTACACTCACCGGCCACTTTATTAGCTAGCAAAGTGTACCTAATAAAGTGGTGGTGTGGTCTTCTGCAGCTGTATTCCATCTGCTTCACGGTTGGACGTTCTGAGATGTTCAGAGATGCTCTTCTGCAGACCTTGGTTGTATTGAGTGGTTTTCTGAGTTACTGTTGCATTTCTATCATCTCCAACCAGTCTGACCATTCTCCTCTGACCACTGGCATCAACAAGGCATCAAGGCTCTGCATATTTTATCTTTTTTTCTGACCATTCTCTGTAAACCTTAGAGATGGTTGTTAGATCAGCACGAAACATCGAAAGTCCTCTGGTTGCGTTGCACTGAGAGAAGTGAAAGTATATCCTGGCAAAATATACAGAAATTCACTAAAAAACCTATACTGACTGGGGCAGTAAGAGTTTTTCAGCTGGGGCGGTCTGAATCTCTCTGAATATTTGCTGTGATCAGCCTAAAATCTGCATTCCTAAATCCTTAAATCACCTTTCTTCCCTATTATAATACTCGTCTTCACCATGACTACATGCCTAAATGCATTGAGTTGCTGCCATGTGATTGGCTGCTGAGATAAGTGCATTAATGAGCAGTTAGACAGTTTTACTATATAAAATGGCAGGTCAGTGTATATATCAGGCAATAATACACCTTCATTTTTATTCTTGCACATTAGAAACATTATTTTGTGATTTAATTTTCAGTTTAGGCTGAATGACGGCTCATGCCGGGCTTTGAGACCTGCTCCATTAGCTGGTCAAAAGCGGACAGGAATGAAACAAAAGCCTTCAGTCTAGTAGATTGGGAGAAAAAACGTGGTTGGCCAGGCACTTACTGTAGGAACCGTGTTGAGTTTTATGCAGCACTTACAATTTGCTGGCGGACTAACAGCTCCCATTAAATTCACCCGCAGTCCCCTATTCAGGTGCTAATTGATACCAAGGCCTGGGTTTGTCAAGGCAATTATTAGTATGTGCTTAAAATGGCTAGTGATGGCCTTTGAGGGAAACTGAAACAGCAGGGGGGTATTTCACTTGCACGGCATGGTTAATAATAGGTAGAAAAATTATCAGTGTATCACATTGCCGAAAGATGACATCAATATGGGGATTTTCAATTTCACCATTCATTAGAGTCCCAGATTTAAAAGAAGGGAGTATTGGGGAGTTAATTTGAAAGGCATTAGGGTCTGTGTATGTGCTGGTAATTAAGACTACACACACACACACACACACACACACACACAAATGACTCCATGATCAGAGCTGAGAATCCATGACACCTCAACTCCAGTGCTCCATCTTTTAAGTGCTCCAGC
Organism: Centropristis striata; assembly: GCF_030273125.1. Lineage (NCBI taxonomy): Eukaryota > Metazoa > Chordata > Actinopteri > Perciformes > Serranidae > Centropristis > Centropristis striata. Next base: position 31,565,030 of record NC_081532.1, read on the forward strand.
TACTTTCAATTTAACATGGCTAAAAAGGGCTCTTATTATCTTATGTTCTCCACTGACCATAAAAGGCCAAATGAGTGTATAAAGGCCTTGTAAATTTAACTACTGTGTCATTTTCACCTTTCTATACTTTCTTACTGTTATTAAGGTGGTGAACACCAGAGATATATACTATAAATCAAGTTCAACATCTCTAAGGTCTCTTTCTATAATTTAACAAGCCCAGTCCCACTAAGTGATCCTACTACAGGGATTATCAAGAAGGTAAATCAACCAAGAATTTCCTAATCTGGTTATAAGCACGTTCTAATAAATGAGGTAATGTTTGCAGCATATGACTTATCTCAAACATGGACAAGTGTACAAGAGTACATTTGAATATTCGAGAAATACAAACAACTTAACACTTAAAATAGTCTAAAAGTAAGTAAATTGCAGTACCTAAATTCGGGACAGACTATGCAAATCCTTAAACTGTATATATGTGTTGTACTTAAGATATTTAGGTCTACTCATTGCTTTGAATTATGCTTTTGTATTTATTGGCTCCCAAGTCTATCATACTGCCAGGGTTGCAGCTGAAAGAATAAGCCTTATAAGAATACTATGCTACATATTGATTTAATTGCTTAGACATATAAAGGGGTTTTATATGGTGTGTATAATAATTCAAGTCTTTCATCTGCAATCAAGCTGTGTTGAATGGATTTGGAAAATAAATCTAAAAACAGAATTCAAAGTGGTAAGAGTGGTATAAAGCACAATGCTTTAATTTGTCTATATCTCTTATATAAAAAAAAATGTCAACAAAGGGCTTTTCTAATCTCTGAATGATCTGTGCACCAAGCTCCATGGGATCAACGTCATTTTCAAAGAGAATTGATTGGTCTGTAGGTGATACTTTCATATTGAAAATGAATTTGTTTTGCAAACTATTGTACTGAAACTTTTACCTTCAGAGTACAGGATCTGTTAGCAGGCGTTGCAACTTTAGATTACAGGAATGTCTGCAGTAATAGCCTATATGTTTGCAAATTTGAGTAAACTTTATGAACCTACAAATATAAGGTAAAACAGTATTTCATCAGGTGGGCAGTGTCAGAGCACCAGCACAAAACACCGACACCGACAGTAACATAATAACTCAATTACAAGATTCACTCTCAGTGGTTTCTATGTCATGAGAAAGACAGATGTTTACTCACAGAGAGCTTGTCAGAATGTCAGTTACAGCCTGTTCTCCCCTCAAAAAAGGCCAATAAAGGTCGTGTGTACAGGCAGCGAATGACAAGCTATATTGACATATTTCACCAGCCCCTGCAATGCGTCCGTCACTATCTTGCAACATGGTCTCACAAAAATCCGTGAAACTGACACGGATTTCGCTACAATGCAAGTTAATGACAGTCATATTTTTCTGGCGAGATCTTCACCACAAAGTGATTATGTACATTCACTGAGTGAAGATTTAGAAAATAAAACATATATTTCTCGCTAGAAATGTGATCAAAATCCATTTTTATGCAGAAACTAAGTCAAAATATTGATTTTTCACTAAAAATGAGAGAACTGTCCGCCATGTTTTTTGTTCTGACTGCTGGGACCTTGAAAGTCACGTGACTTGGAACAAACCAATAGCCACAGGATATGACTGTCATTAACTTGCATTGTAGCGAAATCCGTGTCAGTTTCACGGAAATTTGAGCGATTCCGTGGCTATTCCACGGATTTTGAGTTAAGCGAAATCCGTAGCTATTTCACGGATTTCTGTGAGACCAGGTTGCTATCTTGTTAGGTGGATTTACGCCTTCAGTTGGAGGTTGGGGTGGTCGATGGGTCGAACAAACGGTGGACTTTCACCCAGGAGTATGGGGTTGCGTCCGTGTGAGAACAACAGAAAATGATTTTTAACTTAAGTTACAGTGTTTATATGTAAGTTATGTGAATCACTAACGTAACTTACGTTTTTAACGCAACTTGAGGTCATCTCGTGACCCTTGTAACTACTTCTTCCGACATTTATGTACATTCATTTACCGTTTCAAGCTGTCATTTAGAACGCCTCACCAGGAAGTTTTTTGCAGGAATTAGAACGTGCCACTGTACCCTGAGCCGCAATACGTACCTACGTGACGTACTGAGTGGTACTGGCCCACAACCTCTTCTGTCGTTTAGGTTGGAGAACTTGTTGTCGGTTAAGATGTAACGTGGCCCAGGATGCATTCATTGTTACACTGATAAATGAATGTGGCCATATACGGACCAGACCACCTCCAAACTAGTCTGAGTGCCAGGCCTGAACAGGGTCCCTGTGCTGTGTTTTCAGATGGCCTGTTGATGGCCTGAGCTGCTTACTCAGTGGCCCATACTATTCCTTGACAAACCTTCTGGGCCAGAGGTTTGAATATAAGTTTAAATGCCTTCAGTTCAGACAATGAAGAAAAAAGTGGAAGTAGAGTGGATTTAGGCCTCGTGGTCCTGGTGGACATGAGGTTGTTTGTCATATTATGTACATATCATTAAATAAATAGTTCAGCATTATCTGAAATATGTTTGGGTTTTTTTGGCCTGTTTTTTGAGAGTGTGAGGACAATTGATATGAATCAATCCATCCATCCATCCATCCTCGTCCGCTTATCCGGGGCCGGGTCGCGGGGGCAGCAGGCTAAGCAGGGCATTCCAGGCGCCCCTCTCACCAGCCACAACGTCCAGCTCCTCCTGGGGGACCCCGAGGCGTTCCCAAGCCAGGAGAGAGATATAATCCCTCCACCGTGTTCTGGGTCTTCACCCGGGGCCTCCTACCAGTTGGACCTGGAACTCCTCTAACGGGAGGCGCCCGGGAGGATCCTTACCAGATGCCCAAACCACCTCAACTGGCTCCTTTCGACGCGAAGGAGCAGCGGCTCTACTCTGAGCTCCCTCCGGATGTCTGAGCTCCTCACCCTATCTCTAAGGCTGAGCCCAGCAACCCTACGGAGGAAGCTCATTCCGGCCGCTACAATTGATATGAATCTGATATTGATTTTTTTTTTATGTTTGTTGCACAGAACTGGAGTCAGGATATTGTTAACCGAGCAAAAGGACAAAATAAGTGGTGTTTATTACATTAAGTTTGCATGCAATTTTAAACAAAAAAATATGCAATATGCTTATTTAAATCTGTGAGTTTACAGCCGGTAGGTGTATTTGTTCACTTCACTCTGTACCGACACAGGATTGATAACAACCTTTTTATTTCACTTTCAGAAAGACTGCAAAATGAAAAATAGAAGATTTTTTCCAGTGTTGAACTATTCCTTTAAGCTGCTGTGCAGAGGTCAATAGGTATACTACTGTACTGACTGTAAATGACTGTGTATATTCATTTATAATGTCAAAGTAATCACTTCTTTGTTTTTTTTCCTACTCCCTCTCTGTTGTCTAGCATCCATCCTATGGTGGAAATGGTCAAAAAAGTAATTTGAGTGAAATATGAGCAGTATCAGGGCTAATCACTGCCTGGAATAGCAGCTGGTTTATAAGCTAACTGATAGAGGAGGTGAGAATGGGTGATAGAGAGGTAAGGAGGGAGGGAGAGAGGGATGAGGACCAGGGATGATACCCACATGAAATAGAGCAAAGCCCAACACAATGCACTAAGAGGCGAGTCAGCACAGCTGCCATCGGCATTTTGTTTAGGATTTGTTGTATTTTTTTTCCACCACCACAGAGCATCTTTTTTTTCTCCTTTTTACTCTCTGAAACATATAAAGCACACTCCCACCTGGACCTCATTCACCAGCCAAAGGCATTTATCTATGAGTCTTCACACACATTTGCATCAGAATTACCTCCAGAGGTACTGATGTTAAACTCTCAAACCACTGATTCTGCGGATCACTTAAGCCCCAAGCTTATCTGGGTTATTATAATTTTTTGGAAGGATTTATAAAATCATATTTCATGAGGGAAACGTTGAACCACAGACCATTCCCAAGGTGTTATTTCCAACATGCACGCAGAAACACACTCACACTCTCTCTCTCTCTCTCTCTCTCTCTCATACTCACACTCACACACACACATATTTGTTTACCTATTTGGTGGCTTGACATTGTGGAATGAAGCACGTATCTTTCAGCAAATCCGCTTTGGCTCCGTTTATGGATACTTCTGTAAATTGCCTCGTTGCAGATCAGGTTCAAACTTTAAAAAGTTGATCAGTAATTTGCAGAGTGGAAACTGAACTAATGAATTAGGTCACACAAGCAAGGGCATTTTGTTTGGAAAAAAATTGCTTGATATAAATATATAGATATATTTTTTATATACGAGGCAGAATTACCACATTTGTAATTGTACCAAGCACTCAAATACACAGTACACAAGTCTTACTGTAACCCAGAGGGAACAAATATTTCAAGCTATACAGGAAGCCGAGGGGGTGAAAAAAAGATGAGATAAAGTTTGCGTCACCATCTCACATAACCCCCAAACCATGGAGAAGATAAAGAAGCAGGTGCCTCGGCTTGTATTCAGGAAGTTCAGATCATGAACAAGACTTGTTGGCTTGGGTGAAGAAAAAAAAAAAAGAGAGAAAAAAAGCAAGCGTCCCATTTTTCACTTGCCTTAGTGGTTAAAATTACCTGCACCAGCACTTCACTTGTGAATTGTGAAGCATTTTTCTCATTCTGTACAGATCGCTTCTTAGAGAATCTGATAGATGAATGCTCACACTGTAAACTATTGTCTAAGTCCACAATTTGAACTTCCATTCAGGTCGGTGCATCAAGGAAAGAGGCACTTAGACTGGATGTCTTTTCAAAGAGCGCACAATTCATAATGGCCATCATATGTTTTTCCTGCCTTTGTGAGGCATCTTGTGTCTTTTTCACTTAAGTGTGGATTGCCTATTTGTCTTTTCAGAGTCAGGCAATTTATATCCCCCCAGCTTTTATGCAAACTCACCGATACTGAGCTTCTCCATTTTGAATTGGACATTTTTATGGTTATAATTTTGCCACTTTAGAGGCTGGAAAAGTTGCCCCAGAGGACTTTCAGGCTCTTATCTTTTGTGTCCTGTCTTATGTCCAGGAAATGGGACATTTTCTGTTTTTGTCTACTTTTATTCTCCCAGTAAATATATTTTTCTGGTGATTTGTTGTCCATATTGATGATTTGTTGGGTTTTTATCTACCTGTCAATTTAAATCGGATTAAAATTTCATTGCATTTTAGATAAAACAACAAAAGCTATGATTTAATTGTAAAGATTTATGTATGTTTCCTGTTTTCTAACACAGTAAAAGTTGCTTTTTAACCCTGACCATGGCTGCAAACGTAAATTACTAGTATTCAAGTATTAATTAAGTATTCAAACCATGACAACAAAGGTCCTCTAACCTTAACAGAGTTGTCACTTGAACTAGAAATGCACAATTCAATCCGCTGGATCTCAGTATTCACTCACTCAGTATGTGGTACGTCAGCAATCACTGGCTTAATCAGAGTATCCATGGGATCTTAAAAAGTCTTAAAAACTTTAAAATCCAATAATTTGTCTAAAATTCTCTTAAAATCTCATAAAATGTCTTATATACGATTTTGAAAGGTCTTAAAAATTGAGTTTTTAGAGGACGCTATAACATAACTACAAAACAGAACTAGTATGCTGTACGCGCCGCGGTGTGTTACAGGCTAGCAGAGCAGCGGAGAAAAAACTTAAGTAATTTGGCCTTGCTGTGGGCTTTTGTTGTGTTAGATGAGTAAGTGTAAGTTCAAAGATTTGGGGCTTCAGAAAGAACAATTTAATGCATGTTTGAAGCCGGTGGATGTAAACATATATGAAGCACACTGCACCTTCTGCAGGTTAAACTTTGAAACTTGGATATTGGGCATCAAGGAATTGGAATCTCATAGCAAATCAGAAAAACATAGAGCTTAGCTAATTACAGGCCTTTGATTTTCCTTCATGTCATTTGTACATTTTTGCCAGTATGGATGTGAAATGGGTCTTAAATTGTATTCATTATTTTCTTTAAAAAGTCTTAATTTGGCTTGTTAAAACCTGCAGAGACCCTGTTATTGTTACCATACATAATACTCTTCCCACTGACTTTCAAGCAGTGAAGTATGCAAGTTTTAAATTTGGGAAATAGTTTAAATAATGATCTGATACCAGTGCTCTCTGTTACTTTTCTGTATTTTTTGTGCCTTTCATTGTTTTGGGCACTTCAGATCTGAAATGGGCAATAGATGAAAAACAACGACACAGTTTGTCCTTTAGTATGCAGGACTTATTGCAGAAAACATTAGCAGTCAGACTATCAGACAGGTTGTAAACCATCCAACAGTTTATCCAGAAGTGAGCACACCTGAAATGTTGGTAATAATCTTTTATTGAACACCAAAGTTGTGCAGACACGCAGTTTTTTAAGTTATTTCCTGATGTTTAACCTGGAAGTCAGTCTTTAAACTATGATGGATGTTTGCAACAAAGAGTTTGGTAAATGACCTTTGTTTTCTCTTCCAATTTGGCAATACTTACTTGAGGGTTCGTCTATATGTTTCTATCAATGTTTTTCCCACACTGATTGACTACCAACATATCGAACTTCAACCAGCCTCATACTAGTTACATAAGTGTATACATGGAAGAAAAGTCATGTGTAAGGGATTACAGATACAGATATGACCTTTTAACCTCTGAATATGGTTTCTTCTCAATTCAGACAACAGGCGTGTTTCCACTGAGTACTTTTTGGAAAGCGGCTGTGTTTTGGCTCCGCCCACTAGTTAGTTCCCCTTGACCTCTGTTCCCATACAGGAACTTTTGTAGCGGCTAACCAACAGAGTTCGAAACTGACATAAATAGTTCTGCGACACAGTGACAACAGGCTGACAACAGACCGACGCGGCAATCAAAACAGTCTTTTTCCTTTGTCCATCATCTTCTCTTCTTTGGTTTCTTTTTCTCGATTCTCTCGTCTCAGTCTGCGCTGCTTATTCCTTTTAAAAATGGCCCTGTTATGTTGTGGTTGTATCTAGTTCTACTCACGTCATGTCCTGCCTTAACCGTATCCAATCAGCATGGACTAGTTAGTAGCGGCTCAAAAGGTACCTACCCGAGGCTGGTACTTTCTGAGCCGCTAACCGGTGAAGTTGGGCGGATCCTCTCTCCCAAGCCACACCTATAGCGGCTCACTAGAAGGAAATGTACCTAATGTAAAAGCGCCTAATATCTGCATGGTAAGGCACAGGAAATTGGCATCTTCTTGGGACTGATAAAAAAGTTGCATATTTGTAGGTCTGACTGGTTAGGGGAAAACTGCCCAAAACCATACAAAGTTAAAAAAAACCTGCAACATTTTATTTGTGTTGTGCATCCAAGAAAAGTAAAAATGATGAAATTACTTTATATGTAGGTATAGTTTTTTTTTAATCCAAAAAAGTGGATTATTCTAGCCTTTTATTTTTGGGTATGTTTTTTAAGTTTAATCAGTGAGCACAAAAGATTTTAGTCCAGGCCTACTTACTTGATTCCTATGGTCTATGTCTAGTACCATCAGGTTGAATGCACTTATTGTAAGTCGCTTTGGACAAAAGCGTCTGCTAAATGACATGTAATGTAATGTAATGTAATGTAATGGTCAGACTAAAATCTTCCCCTTCACATTATAATGCTAAAATTATCAATTTTCATTTATTTCTACACCTTCACAAGCGATATTATAACTGTTGAAGGATGAGAACTGGTGCCAGAGTCAACAGAATGTGTTGTCTGTAACGGAAGTCAAATGTGGCTAACCTTCTGCATCAAAAAGTACAGGAAAAAGTCATTGTATTTCATCACTTCCACCTTGAGCATCTCATCTGTATGATTTGTCACCAGTCTAACTTTAGTGACACGTATGACACGAGGGAGGTGAGCCCACCCTCCCCGCTGTGATACCCACCACCCAAGCCCCATCTTATCCCATCCTCCTCTGCTCTCCCGCACAATTAAAAATGCATCAGGGAACGGATTAGATGCACGATCCCCAGCTCTACTGATCCGAAGGGTGAAGCTGTCAAGAAAAGGGATTGGGCGGGGGTAGGGGGTGAGGGTGAGGAGATAGACTGTGGATGGAGGGAGGAAGAGGGATGGATAGGTGGGCAGCCCCCCTCGTCCTCCTCCTCCCTCCATTACTGCCGACTCCTCCTCCGCCCTCAGTCTCCTCTTTTATTTACTGCTCCTCCCTCAGCAGACTCATTCCTCACCTGTCCTTTGGGTTGAGTAGCCTTTTCCTCCTTCCTCCCTCCCTGGCTGTCCCACTGTCCTCCTTCATTCTTTCTCCCACTCCCTCACTCTTTCTCTTCCTGTCCGTAACAGCATGCATGGCTTTCACTCCACCTGCCACATATCTGTTCACATGTAATCTGTCTTTACCAGGCCTAATTTTTTTTAGCTGTTCCCACCAGTGCTGCCTTATGATTGGCTGCTCAGCAGGATAAAGCCTCGCTAGATCATATTGAGGGAAAAATGGATTGTGAAACAGGTACAGTAGACACAAAATTCAGGATAAAACAACAAAAAGAAAAAAATAGGTGACATCGTTGCTGTCTCATGTGCCTGTAGACTGTAGAGTGAAGCTAGGGGCTTTAAACACAGCTTACTCTATATTAAATGAAACAATTAACCAGTAATGATAATAACAGATGAGCTTAAAGTGAATCCCATGAGTAATTGTTACAGCATCAACCTTTTTTTTTTTTTATCCGTAAAGCCCCTAAATGTTACATTTTATAGGATCTTTAAAATCATACTGATACACTGCAAAAAAGGTGTATCTAAAAACAAGATAAAACACTAAATCTGAGGGAATTTTTTTTTGCTGCATGGACAGATAATTTCACTTGACAAGATTTCTTAAATTAATATGGTTAAATATAGAAATAAGCATGTTGAACACTTAAAATAAGAAATACCTCTTAAAACAAAATAAATTATCTAACACTTCTAAATCTAAAGTTTTTTTTATCTTGGTAAGAAAAATAATTTGCAGTGCACTCTGCTCGGGCCAGTTCATCGCAGCTTGCAGCTTTAATTGATTTTGTTTTAAGAGTTAATTTCTTATTTTAAGCGTACAAAATGCATATTTCTAGATTTAGAAATCTTAATTTAAGAAATCTTGTCAAGTGAAATTATCTGTCCATGCAGCAAGATCATTTCCCTCAGATTTAGTGTTTTTATCTTGTTTTCAGACACCCTTTTCTTTTGCAGTGTGCTATAGGCTTTTGTTTCGTTCAATCCTAATCCAATGGCTCCAATCTTAAATTTTAATGCCATTAAAGTAGTGCTTAAGCCCTTCTGTGCGGATGTAGATGACGGAGAAATTGTAGCAGTTGTTTTGATAAACAGTTTCAGTATTGGATTGCCAAAACTGAACTGGATGTTTTTGCTTTTTTTTTTTTTACCTGGAAACTCTCAGCTAATGTTTGATTTCCAAGGGGTATTATCAATGAAAATGGCTCTAAATAGACCTACAACCAACCAGAGCAACAAGACATGACTCCCAACTAATCAAAGCATTGACGAAGCACTGGGTGACACATATACGTCTGTTTTTATAGCAGGTCCATGCTATAAATGCCATGATGGCAAACTTTCTCAAATTACAAGTCAACAGCATACTAAAATGTGTTTCTGAGCAAAAGCCGTCATCACAGCTGTAAAAAGTAGAGGTAGAGGCATATTTTTAAACTTAAAATATGTCCTATGTGCCAGCGACACTACCAGCTGTTATTTTATTGTACATGTAAATAAGTGTCAGCTTTGCTTTGTCCAGTCATCCTAGAGTCCTAGTAGTGCAGGTCATTCCCAGCTGCCACTTCCTGTCTCAGGCGATGAGCCATAAAGGGCCTCTCTCTGACTGTGTCCTATGCTCCTGGTCTTCCATTTCCTTTCTTATGGCATCAAGCTTCATCCAGCTTTCACTTTCCACACTAAACAACTTCAGCACTGTGTTAAAATTAAAGTGTGAATGATTTACTCATGATTGAAAATATCTGAAACTTTTCCCATCAAATAAATAGTTTAATGTTCTGGTGAATGAGCTCTGGAATCAGAGGGAACAGCTGATCCACCAGCATCTCTAAAGCTCAGTGTTAAACATCTGTTGTTTATTCCATAACCAATGTCAAAATTACAAATAAAGTTGTCAGGTTTGATATCATTGTACCATATATATATATATATATATATATATATATATACCAAAATCCTAGGCCTGGACTAAAATCTTTTGTGCTCACTGATTAAACTTAAAAAAAACATACTATAACCAAAAATAAAAGGCTAGAATAATCCACTTTTTTTGGATAAAAAAAAATCTATACCTACATAAAAAGTAATTTCATCATTTTTACTTTTCTTGGATGCACAACACAAATAAAACGTTGCAGGTTTCTTTCGTACTTTGTATGGTTTTGGGCTGTTTTTCCCCAACCCTAACCATCCCTTTCCCTAACCCTAACCCACATGAGAAACACATTTCCATTTAATGTTAGGTCAAAGAAGCATTGCTTAACAGTGTTGGGGAAAATTAGGTTTAAGAAGAAAGTCCTTTGAAAGTCTTTTTAAATGCTTTTTTAAATATGCCATTTGGTGTGTTGGTGTCACTTTATACTCACACTCTTGTTTGTCAATGACTCTTTGTAACTGGACTGTTTGAATATAGACACTACCTCCTCGCCATGCATTACTTTCTCAATACACACAAATCCTGGTGAAGATACATTCATTTTGGCTTGCATATTTGCAATACTCACCTCAAGAAACTTTGCTTTTCATATCTGGTTTACAATTTAACATTTACTATTTCATCACCTCCATCAGCTTCACCATTTAAACGTTGAGGCAGTGGGAAAATATTCAACCCATGCAGGAAAAAAAACTCACTTCCATCTTCGTGTAGTGCTCGCTGATGCTGCTTCTGCTGATACTTTCTTACAGGAGTTCCTTGTAGGAGAGAGGTGGAGGCTGGACGTGTTGGATGTTAGGACACACGCCTCACCTTTTCCTACCAACAATTTATCCCAATTTGGTGTCGGACCGAGCCGACCAATGAGTAACAGAATGACTCCACCCCCCCCCCACACACACACTTCCTACACTCCACTCCTCCACCCCCTTTGACATTCACTCCGCACTCCAACTCCATCAGGTCCCAGCTCTGAGAAAATTTGCATCTCTTTGAATGTGACGCTTGGAAAAAAAAAAAAAAAGAGTAGGGAAGAAGGAAGAGGAGAAAAAAGGAAGATGGGGAGGGCGGCAGAGGAAGAAGGAGGAACGAGGGAGGGGAGAAGAAAGGGGGGGAATTTGGGTGGGGTATATGTGTGTGTGAAAGGAGTGGGGGGGTGGGAGGGGGGGGGCTAGGCACTAGATTAAATTTTGCCGTCTAGAAAATGAGAAAAAAGGGCCTCCTCTATCTCCGGGAGTCTACTGGGGAGATCTTTATTCTGATTCTTGTTAGAATTGTTTATCACTGTGACAGAGCAGGCCGGGGTGGAGATAAAGGCAGTGCTCCATCACAGCGTTGACAGTGGTAGGACACGCGCTGGAATGAAAGGAGCCAGGGAAATATTATTAATAGATGCTGACTTGATTTGCCTGGATTGCACGTCAAGAAGTGGGGGCCAGGGCTTGATTGCAGCCCTATGAAGTTCTGTCCAAAAGGGAAGCTATTTTTCATTAAGTGATAGAAGTCTCCCCTCTCTCTGTCTCCTCTTTTTTTCCGGTTGCTTCTCTCCCCTTATGCATTGCTTTCCAAGGAGCTGATAACTTATGCAGTTTATTCTAAGCATGCTGATTTGTGTCAGTGCAGCAGAGAGTAAGAGGAGAGCATGGAGGGATGGAGGATATAAAAAGGAGGACTTATCGCACCTTTCACAATAAAGCCCATCTTGGTGGAATAACACTAGTTTTTGGTAAGAACGTAAAACCCCGGTGTTCACAACCGGCCTATCACCACCATCTATACACCCATGCAGAGCTGCAGCACCCACAATCCACCACCAAGACACCTGCAAAACTCCTCTCCATGCCTCCTCCCTCTCTCTCTCTCTCTCTCTCTCTCTCTCTCTCTCTCTCTCTCTCTCCCAACAACAGATAAAAAAGAAGTATATAAAATGTGATTACACAGGCAACATGTTCATAGGCACTGATACGCCGGGGCGCACTTTATTTTTAGAGTGTTGCATTACTAATGGATATACAGGAAGATGAGGATTTACACCCGCCCACATACAATGCAGGCAGATATGAGCAAGCAGAGTCTATGCATCACATTTATGTGCAAAGCATAAAACAACCCCCCCCCCCTTTCCATGCCACTGAAAAAAGAAGCAAAGAAAAGAAAGAAATTGATTCACAGAGGGGGGAAATGCAGCGTTTGTGTCGTCTACAAACTTCTGAGGCAGAATTTAGGAGGTACATAGGAAGTCTGTTGATATTCTTTGGTTAAGACAGCAGATAACATTGTGTATGTGTGTGTTTCTCAAAAAGAAAAATTTCCAGGTTGAAGGAGGACCAGAACCAAAAGAGGAGACACCTTAAAGCTGCTCCTGCTGGACTGCATGGCCGAATAAAGAGTGTGTGTTCTTAGTTCTTTCTGTGAGTGTGTGTGTGTGTGTGTACCAGAGACAGATGGAGGAGCCTGAAGCAGGGTGAGTGTCTCTGAGAATCTTTTTTTTTTTTCTAACTTTGGAGTTATCGGTGTAAAAAAAATAAAATATCTCCACACCTCCATTCCTCCCTGTTTACCCACATCTCTTTCTTTCTCTCTACCTCTTGCTTTTCTCCTGTGTAATTAAGTCAGCTGCAGTTAATTTATGCACCGATATCTCCAGTTGCTGGCATTCCTGTGAAAATCCTCAAAAACATTGTGAGGGTTTCTTTAATTGGATTCTATTGGCAGCACACTGTTTCACCGCTAACATTTACCATATGAAATTTTTAGATTGGCAAATATTTCCTCAAGTGTATTATATTGGGTTATTTTTCTCCCCCCTACATGTGACATTTTCTGATATTTTCAGCTTTCTACAATGGATGCTTATCAAAGATTATCTTTTATTCTTTTATCTGTACATTACATTTTCTGCAGGTAGATATGAGAGAAAAGTTTGTGCGTGAAATGATGAAGAAAAAAGCTAAATGTCAGAGGCTTCTGTGTTGACTTTTAATGCAGTTATTCTTTTATGATAATACCTTTAATAATAAGTTAATTGGAGATGTTTTAAAATGAAAATGCCTCTGTATCTGTGTGTACGTGTGTGTGCATGTGTGTGTGCATGCAGGAGAGTGGGATTTCATTTAGCCTATTTAAATCTGAACTAATTCACTAAAAGCTCAAATGGGCTTGTTCTGTTAACTGGGGTCAACAGTTTCAAATGAGCTATTAAACGACTGCTGGAAGTGACAAATCTTGGAGAGCAATTTGAGAGCCTCTTTAGGTGCGACTTTCTCTCCCGTGCACCCTAATAACTTCTCCAGATATGTGAGAATACTATTAATTACGCCACTTAATGCCGCCGTGCCACACCCCATGCTCCGAGGAGCTTGACTTATTTCCTCTACCGATTCTCTGAAGTAGGTGGCGACTTACATTCCCAGGAACAATGGACGAATATTCATCAAACGTCTCATTCGATTTTTCCTGGTATCATTTTCCTTTTTCCTCTCTCTCCTCCCCTCCCCTCACTCTAAAATATGTCTCACTAAATTGCTGCCGACACATCTGCATATTTGGTTTTCTGTAAAATATTTGATTGCTCCTTCCATTAACTGTGACAGTGTGTGTTAAGGCTTTGTGGCATATAGGATATCTCTCTCTCTCTCTCTCTCTCTCTCTCTCTCTCTCTCTTTCTCAGTAGTGAAGAGATTGAATCATTGAAGTGCCTTTGCTATGAGAAAAAAGGAAAAGAAAGAGCATTTATCTTGTATTGTCAGTCAGAGAATGCAAGGGTAAAAAAAAAAAAAAGGATAAGGAAAGAGTGACTGTTTATTAGCCTTAAAAATTATCCGCTTAAACAAAGCAAACAAGATCTTTTTGTGTATTGTGCTGCAGCATCGTGCACAGAACAGAACAGAACAGCTGTTAATCTGCCATGCAGTCAGATGCTGCAGGTAGGCGTGTGTTCAGCCATTTTTCTGTATCACAAGTAGGAGTTTGTAGTTTGAGGTTAGCCAAAAAATCAAGAAACCATGCAGCAACTAACTGCATCTGCTAAACGTTCCGCCCTTTTTTTAATTTATTTTTTTTACCTGGAAGTAGAAGTCTGATGAGTGGAATGTGTTTTGTTGCCGCTCCTCCAGTGTGGTCAATTTGTATCACAGCACTATTAAGAGAATTTGCCCCAGAGAAGATCCCATTTGATTGTGAAATGGCTAAATTGTGTGAGGAGTGTTTCCAGCATCTGGTTATTAGGTGGCTGTATTCATTATGTGTTATTGTTGCCTCCCTCTGTGATCAAAAGTGGAATCTGGGTGTAATTCTATCAGCGAGTACAGAGGATATTCACAGGAGGAACACAAAGGGGAAAAAAGCGTGTTTTCAATGTACCTGCAGTGAATGAAGTCAAAAAGTCTGCTGTGACTTCCACATGACTTTTCTAAATTCAGTGTTTGTCTGCTCTTTCCTGAAGAGTCACAACATATGGAGGAGCAGGATTTGACATTATGCGATTTTTATTAATCACACAAAACCTCCCTAAACAACATATTTTTTTGTTTGTTTGTTTTTTTGGAAAACAGCATGTTAGATTAGCAAAATTGCCTAAAATCAAGCTAAACTGCAAAAACCAAACACCTCATTATTTAATATTTAGTAAAAAGGAAACAAATTAAGGTGAAGGCAGGTTGTGGGACAACCATTGTTTATTTATTTCTTTAAGTGTAATAGAAAAAAAACATCTTAGTCTTAAAAATCCATTTTTTTTATCCTACATAAATGAGGCGTCTGCTAAATAATAAATGTTAATTAGCAGAGTAGTACTAACCACAGTGAAATAGCCACATTATTAGCTGCAACTAATTTGAAAAAAAAAAAAAAAATCATTTTTAATTTAATGTATTAAGAAGACATCTTGGTTACTTCTTTATAAATGAGGCAGCCGCTGAATGCAATTAAAGTGGACAAAAATACCCAAATAGCTAAAGCAGTCCTGCTAAAAGATCACCAACATAACAGAGTAGCAGGAACTGCCAACCGAGCTTCTCACTCAGGTGGAATGTGCATGAATAAATGTGGTGAGCTTCCTTTAAATCACATATTAAAATGGTAAATTAATTTTATAGACTCAATATGTTTATTACTAGCTGGTAAAGACAAACTGTTGTGTTTTTATAGCTCTTGAAAATTAAAGTAAGCGAATCATGTTATTAGTTATTTAGTCAATTTAAATCAAAGAAACTTTGATGATGAAGCTAGAATAGCATATTTTTTGTAAATACTGCTGGAAGCATGTTTTATTTGATGTATTATTATAAATGGAATACATGTTGTTTAACAGTGTATCTGTAATGCAGTTTGCATGGCCAGCCTAAACTTCAAACCTTTTTTTCTCAACTTTGCAATAAATGAGTAACTACAGCTGAATTTAAAAGCTAATGCATACACAAACATATTATTAAAGGTATGCAGGAGCCTCACATGCTACAAAAGTGTCTCCGTGCACGGTAATCTCACAAGCACAACCTTCAGGAAACAGTAAATTATGTCTCTCTCTCTGTGGAACTGGGACTGTCCAGATAAAGACAAAAATAATGATAATTTGATGATTTTACCTCTTACCATTTAATTCTGTATATTCTGCAAACATTTCTGAAGTGAAAAACAATGTTGCACTGAGCTGAGCTGAAAGGTCAACAAGGTGCACAATTCAAACTTCTACTCCCAGTTCGTCTGTCCCACCAAATGTCCCTGAACTGGGACAAATGTCTGTTACACTGGGCTGGATATCGGTTTCTTATGGCGGCCTTGTTGTGCCGTTCTGGTGAGAGAAAGAGAAAGAGGCGACCTTGTGGGTTTGTCTGATTGTCGCCGCCCTGAGAAAGCCCCCCTTATAAAAAAAAAAAAAAAAACGAAAGAGAAGAAAAGAAGACAAGGAGGTGGTGGTGGAGGAGGGCTTGTTTTCCTGGTTGTTATCTCCTCACTCTGCTGCAGCTGCCTCGTCGCGCCGCACAAACACCTGCCGGCCTTCCGCAACACCAAGAGAAAAGTCAATTCTGCCAAGCGATAACCTGGCCTCGTGTGTTCAGCGGGAAAAGACACCTTGCGGACGTGGTTAAGATGCTATGACACCTCTCTTTCCCGCTTCGCTCAACCACTCACTCCATTTCGGCTTGTTTACTCACTATTTATGATTTTATATTTTTTCCTCTCTGCACACATGCTTTTCTCTCCTCAGCTGCCTTTGATCTGGGCGTTCAGAAGTGTTTTTTGAAAAGCTCCTCTTTTGTTCCCCCCTCGGTCCCGTCTTTTTTCCTCCGAGTAGCGTCTTCAGAGGAGTAGAAGCGTCCAATTCTGTCACATTTCTCTGTCGTCTTTGTGTGTGTTTGTGCTGGAGTGTGTCTCTGTGTGTCTACTGTACCATGCGGGCCTTTACAAACCGGCAGAGAAATCGACTACACAATAGCCTTGTGACTTTACAATAGCTGCTGTGGCGTTATCTTGACAGCGGAGGAGAGGCCCCTTTTGTCTACAGCGGGCGTCGTCGGCAAAGGCCTCTATGTCCAACAGCTCGGCTTCCCTGTGAAGGACTTTGCCCACCGTAGAAGGTGTTGGATTAATGCTTGAATTCTGTTTGACACGTGTGACATACCACGCTTAGAGAATATGAGTTGGTAATAGCAGAATGAAGCGGGAGGAGAGGTCAAGTGGCCTTTAGCTGATCATGAACTCTCTTATTGAAGCTCTTCACACCACAAGGTCTCTGTGAGGCCTTTAGCATGTACCCTTACTATTCTATGACACAAACATAGTAAAAAGCTCCACTTAGAGAATAGGAAAATGTTCACAACATGAGCCTGTCTGTGGTGGGAAAAGGCTTCCTTAAGAAAAGTTGTGAGTGTAGTTAGACTTATCACATATCAGCATGGTTACATGTCATACAACCTGCAAATTAAGTTGGCTTAACCTGCCGTAGAGGATGATACACTTTATTACAAAATGATTCTCCAAAACCAGGCTAAACATCCTTTTAGAGACTTCAGGAAGTTACTGTTTAAAGCCCAGTATTTTTGTGTAATGTAACATGAGAATAGGTGAGCTTCAGCTGCTGTGTCTTTGTTTGGAGCTGCCAGCTGCTGGGTGTGGCCTTATATTTAACAGGTACATGCAGTATGAGAGTGGTATCAATCTAACTCTCAACCAGTGTAGAAAAAACTGTGTATATTAGACATAATGTGAAAGGAAGGGGATTATGGGGTGTTTCCCTCATATTTTAGAAAGAGAATCTTTTTATTGGCTAAATATACCAACACATGCACAGAATCTTAATTTCTCAGTGGCTCTCATTATAGTTATAGAGAACATACCCAAAAAAAAAAAAAAAAAAATCAGCACCTCTCTCTGTACTGCAGCCACCAATCACTCTCACCTTGTGCTCCCTCTGGATTTACTCAGTGTAATCCCAGTGGTCAGCTCATGAGAGCCATTGTCCTCTTAAGTGGATAAAACGGTGTGGATTGGATTTTAAATGGCATTAGCGGCCCAAGAAGCAATGACCAGTAAGAGGATTGTGAACTTACAGGGACCTCTGAGCGGACTGAAGATAAAATTCTGGCATTGTAACACCTCAGGTGATGGTCGAGCTTCTCTCTGACTTACTGCATCAAAACATTTCACAAGAAGTGTGAGAGACCCGATATGAGGTTGAGGCAGTTCAGCAGCTAGTCCGGCCTCTTCGGTATCACCTTTCCTCTTTTCCTGGAGCTTTCAATCAATGCCAGAGACGCGTAGAGCAGCCTGAACCTGCCTCTGACTGGTTTAAAGGTTCTGCTGATTGATGCCACAGTTTAGCTGGATTATAGGGTCAAAAAAGGAGTCTAATCCACCACTCTCTCCCTCAGTCAAAAGAATACATGTGGAAATTACTCTGAGCAGCAGTGACATTGTAATGTGAGAGATTGAGCTGTGAGGAGAGAGAAGGGGAGTCCCTCTTGTGTCCACTAGGGGAGCCCCTCTCTATAAAACTGCTGGCAACAGTGAGGAGCAGACAGTGTGATCACTGCAGGATCCAGGCTCTGCCTCTCCGGCCGCGAGTCATCACATGTTTTTAATACTGTGACATCAAATACGTGATTTGAATAAACCTGATGGGCCACACATTCATTAACTCGATCAAATTATTCACAAATGATTAAGAATGTAATACAAACTCATAGTAAACATTTCATAATTCTTCAGCTTTGTTAAAATGTTCTGCTATTTTAAATTATTTAATTTTTAATACAATTTATATTCTTTCACCTGTAGTTTTTCTAACTTGAAGTATCATGTGGGAGAATCAGTTGTAATCAGGTACTGTGTTATGACAATAAAGCTAAATTGAATTTACTGAATCATTAGAAAATAACATATAATGGAATTTCCTTTATGCATGAAAACATTCAAGTGTTTTCATTCTCAATACAGAAGTCATATATTTTTACTCCTAGAATAATTCAAGTAAAAGAGAAAAAAAGTAAAATAATTAATGTGCTGCCTGAGTCAAATTTGACCCATATTTACCCATTTGTGATTAGTTAAGAAAAGGCTAATTTTCTTTTTTTTTTAGCTTGAAATTTGATTTCAGAGTAAAGTGCAGAACTGTATAAATACTTCAGGGGACTGAGGTCACAGGGTGCCTTTACACACGCACACAAAGTTGAACTGTATTGCTTATAAAGCTGAAACGATTAAATAATCAATTAATCAAATACATACATAACAGAAAAATAATCAGCAACTATATCTATTTTTCATATAGATTAAAAAAAAAACAACATTCCGAGTCTGAGCTGTCGAAACGTGAGCACTGACTGCTTTTCTTTGTCTTATGTGATAGAATATATTTGGGTTTCAACAGGAATATTAAGATATTAATAATGGTATTTTTCTACTGTGATCAAGACAGCAAAATCAAACCCAATGCTTTTTGTGCTTGTGTGTGAAACTCTCTCTGCCAGTGGACTTTTCTTTCTGCCATTCCACAGGCCAGCATTATAGAGCTTGTAGCAGAGCTGCTGCATTAGACTGTGTGACTTTTAGTGAGGCGTACTTATTAAACTGGCAAGTGAGTGCATGTATACATACACAGGTACAGCATATGTTGTTTCATAATGTGTCAGAGAGGCAAGCGTTGATCACTGCTTATGATTAACCTCTTACAATTAAAAAACCTTCTTTAAACTCAATAAACTCCATGAAAAAATTCTTCTTTTAGCTCTTAAATCTTCAATAAAATAGGACCATAATAAAGTCTGATTGCAAATATAAAATGTTGAAAGCAAAGGAATATACTATCTGCTCTTTAAAAACATTAATGAAGGATTAATCAGCTATTTATGAATGCTTGTTCATAATACCAAAATGATTTGGGGCTAAGAATATACTTTGGAAACTAATTATGAAGGAATGCGATGCCTATAATAAAATGTCTATAAGAGCTTTTTAAAAGCTCCTATTGGGCTATTCATGCTCTCCGTGATGTGTTAAAATGAGTAATCTGCAGCTAGAACACTGTACGTTCCCGCAGAGAATCAGCACAGTCTTAGTTCCATTTTTGATGTGCTGATGGAGCCGTCGATCGCCTTTAAACGATCACCGACCGACGTGATTGACACCAGGACACTGCTGGCTGATCAGTAAAGCCACAAAGGTTAGTGACTGGATGTAAAACTCAATATGCTATTGATTAACAATTACTTTGCGATGCATATGTAACCAGGGTTATATTTAAATCGCGGAGCAGAGGGTGCATTTTTCCTTGCTACTTGCATTCTAATTTGCAGTCATTAGATGCATTTTTTCTGTACTGTCTCTTTCTTCCTCTCTCTCTCTCTCTCTCACACACACACACACACACACACACTCCTTTGTGTGCCACCAGTTACTACTGTAGGTGTGCAGAAGAGGTAATAATAAAAAAATAAATAATGCAAATACAAACAACACTCCATTCTGTGGAGCATTAAACAATAGTTAAAGCAAAATGCTGCTTGACAGGAAGAGGAAAGAGAGAGAAAAGATTTATTTTTTATTGCATTCTCTGACTCTCGCTGACAAAAGAGGGCAGTATGATGACATTGACAAAGTAAGCAAACTTTTACTGAAACACACACTCTGCTCATTTTTGTGTGTGTGTGTGTGTGTGTGTGTGTGTGTGTGTTATGAGAGAGAGAGAAAAAAAAACTTTCTTAATGTGTATGTGTGTGGTATTAGGGGAGGCGTGTGTGGCGTTCCTTTGCCAATGTGCTCAATGTATGCAATTACTCATTCATGTGGATGTGTGTGAACGAGTGCACATGCACAAATATACACACCTCCCCTTTTTGCGCGCACGTGCACACACACACACACACACACACACACACGCACACACACCACACACACTTATACTTTCATCAGCGATTGTGGAACACATTAAGACCCTCCTGCTGCATTATAAAAGCACAGTGTGTGTGTGTGTGTGTGTGTGTGTGTGTGTGTGTGTGCAGCAGGGGGTGGATTTTGTTATACCTTCATCATACTACCATACTACCATTAAGAAAAAATCTAAAAACTGATTTGTTCCTCCAAAATCTCCTTAGAAAAAAAAGAGAAGAAAAAAAAAAACACATTAAAACTGCAGGTTTTAATGTGCAAAAAAGTGCACAACTCTCTCAATGTGTGCACCATTAAATCCTTTTCATCCTCCATCCTATACCCCCCACCCTAACAGAAAAACTGGGTAAAAAAAAAAATCTCTATAAAGTTCAAATGTGCAGCCAACAGGTGTAAATTCTGTCTAGACTAAACAGAAATCATCATACAGTTACGCTACAGTGTGAAAACCTAACAGGAACAAGGTGTGAAAATACATTCTCTGTGTTTTAATTACATAATTGCTGGAAAGCCTTTGACCGTTGTAACCCTGGGTAGCATTCAACAAACACTTGTCTCCGGGATGAAAGACTCATTGAAAGCCAGCCTGCTAATGATAGTATACTCAAACAATCAGGGCAGAGCACACATTGGCCCCATCTCGCATGACGACAAACGCCAGTCCTAAATACGATGGCATCGCTGCTGCGTGTTGGAACGGGCTCCTGGTGTGCGGCGCCAACTCAGCCCGCCGCTGCCAAGCATTCTTCAGATTTCATTAGGTAATAGCTCATTCATTACTGAGGCTGGGACCGGGGCTGCAGCCGCCATTAAACCCTGATCACACAGGATGCACGCACACATACGCACGCACAGAGTACACACATATGCACGGAAACATAATGGTCACAAAGATGTGGCTTGTACTGGAGGCTTTCCCCATACACACACACACACACACATACACACCCAAGGCTTAAACTTACAATTTGGCTAAAACCTCCCCCAGGCCTCAGGGACTCTCCCTGAGTCTCTTCACCCTTCAGTGAGCACACTTGCTGGGGGCCACTTTCCTTTGCTCCCCTCTTCTCTACTGGCCATGTGTGGAGGCCCAAACAGCTGGGCCCTGGATTCCCCTGCTTTTGTAAGAGTATGTCTCTGTACGTGTGTGTGTGTGTGTGTGTGTGTGTGTGTGTGTGTGTGTGTGTAAGACAGCATGCATGAGTGAAAGTATTCCTGCATTAGCAAGAACTGGAAGAAAGGGGTGCATTGTATGCCAATAATTCAAAAATCTTTATTGTTAAAGTCTCTTTATGCTCTTACTGCGTATTTACAGTGTTTGATACTGATACTTAATATTAAAATATGACTTTTTTTTTAAGATGAAACAAATGCAATAGAAATTCCAAATTTCCTGCATGGATGGTAATCTTCTGAAATAGCTTTCAGAGCAGAGTTGTTCAACCTTTGGGTGGTGTCCCCATGTGGGGTCACTAGGTATGCAAGTGGGGTCAATGGGGATTTCTAATAGTGACAAATTGATATTTGTGCATTAAATTTATTCCTCACCTTGTAAATAGTAGTTGTAACTGAACAGCTCCATCAGTCAAGGAAGGCCATGCAATGAATTGGTGCATATTCTTCTAGGAAGGGGACCTTGAGTTTCTTGAGCTACTATAAGAAAGAAAAAAATCCCAACTTTAAACAAGTAAAGTGAGACAAAAATACAAAAATGCCTCCTTTAGCCAGGATTTAGATTACATTGCTTCCAGTAAGAAGCTCACTGAGAAAATATATTTTTATCTCCTTTAAATTAAAAACTTTTTGAAAATAAATAATTTTGGAGCCATTTGGAGCCCCTTCCTTGTGCTTCAGAACAGATCAACATAGTACACAGCTGATTTCAAACTACACTGACTTTAAAGGATATATTTCCCAGCGGTTGGTGGAGCCCAAAACAGAGCTAAAACCTGTAAGAAATGCTAATGTTCCTCTGTGTCTGTTGGACAACAAACACATATAAACTTAACAAGGCCAAAATTTGACTGTGAGCTTGTTGTAAAGTTCTGCTTACAAGCCAACATTGATAAAAATGTACTCAAATGCCATAATGGGCTATTTCTACTTTCAGCATATTTCTAAAATGTTATTATTTTGCAATTTGGCCCACACTGACACCTTTCTACTGACTGCTACAGCATCCGCTAACCCTTCCAACCTGAGACCCAACACCTCTGCTGCCTACCTGCATGTTTTACTCATCATTTGCCCAAGATTACAGTCACTATTTAAATACAGCTCTGAACGGTTAATTTGCCATTAAATTCCGGGGACGGAGGGGGTGTGTGGGGGGATGTGAGAGCAGTTTGAATGGGGCCGAGTGTGACCGTGGAATCGCCACAGCGTCTTAAATGAATTCAGTACAGGAGCCCCCCGGGTTTCCCCCGAGAGAGCCCCGAGTAATACATCATATTGCTCTTAAAATAGCTATTAACCACAGTGAGGACAGAGACAGAGAGGAAGGGAGGGAAGGAGGGAGGGGAAATTAAGCAATGTTCACAGAGTCATTCTCATACAATAACTCACCATTAACCTAAGCACTAAAAGGCTTGCTGTCTCTCTCTGTTATATGTGCCTTTAATTGATTCTCCTAGTCCCGTTGCGGGCCAGGGAAGGAAAAGAGAAAGGAATGAGGAGGAAACTTGCAGATGAGGCGCGATCCTTTCTCTTTCTCCTCCCTGTCAGAGTGTTTTAACTGCCTGTATATTAACCATGTGGATAGCAGATATGTTGCCTAATCACTCTCAAGTTGAGAGCATCTGAAAACCTATTCACAAACTTTATGTCCTGTGTATCTGCAATTAAAAAGGCCCAGCCAGATAAGTATGGTAATGAGAGAATCCTAGGAAAATTAGATACGCGGCACTAATCTGTGGCTGTAAAGGAGGTTGAGGGGAAAGAATTAAGATTAGGATTTAATCCACCAATATCCATTACTGCTGCTCAAACTGTCCCATGCACCAGCTAAGGTTAACATACGAAACAAAAACAAACAACTCCGTGATGAGGTTTGCTCAAGAAGCGTGATTGAAATCCCGTCCCACAAATTAACATACATATATGCAAATGAGCTCTTAATTAATTGCAAAACATATTTTTGATTAAATACTCCAAACGTCATGATTCTAATCTTGACCGGGAATAGGAAAAATAAAGTTTTAATTAACTTTGCCAGTTAAACCTCATCAACACTTTGAATGGAGTATAATTAGGACACCGCCCTCTGTTCTTATTTCTCAACGGTGAAATCAAAAATCAGCCATTGTTATCACATTTTTAATGCAACCAGTGTCTGCGATGAGGCCGCGATAAATGAGCAGGCTCCTGATTTTCATACACAAAGTAAAATAATGCTGGTAATTGGCAGATATTCTAATATTGATTAAATTAGATGGAAAACACTTCTTTCATTAAGGCACTATGATATAGCCTAATTCTGATCATCTTCTCTGTGTCTTTGGGATTACCAATTAAATAGGCTTTGTGGAAGTTTTTCAAACCGACGGGAGAAAGGGCTAAATGAAATTAGGCCTATAGTTTGAGAGAGTGGAAGCGCGCCTGCAGTCTCCCTCCATACTGTTTACCAAGGACTGTGTTTGTGTGGGAAGTCATGGTTAATGATGTATTCATCCTTTCTCGCTGTGGAACTCCCAGCCCAACTCAACGTGTATTGTGCTCAATTATGTGAAGAGGGAGAGCTGATAATGAAAACTAACATGAAGCTCCTGAGTGGATCAAGATGTGTGTGTGTGTGTGTGTGGAAAATAGAGAGAGGAAAAGAGGGTGTGTGTGCTAGCTGGCATAACTGTATCCCTTCTCTTTCATCATGCCCAGGCAGAAGCCACAACTCCTCTCAGTTTCTCAAATGAACCTTTCAAAGCCTCCAAAAACTTTCAGCCTCCCTCCCCATCCAGCTCCACCAAAGCAGCCGTCCACTCAAGAGTATAAGGAGGCTTACTGGGGGATAAGACCCTGCGAGGTGCTCGAGGTGAGATAACCAATTACCCATGATCACTTTTGACTCTTCTAATCTCCCCGCTGTATCGGCGGGATTTAGCCGCAGCAGCACCTGTGAAACCCGGCCATCTCCAATCTGCTGCCGTCCGCCTTTGTTATTCTAATGTCAGCCACTTGACTCATGCACTTCTGTCAAAGGGGATAAGCACCTGCTGGGCGTGGATGGGTGCTGAGGGGAGTGACCCTGTGACCTTCCAAACAGACAGCATTGATTGATAAGTGGGATTTGGTCAGAGGCTCTCAGAGTTTCATCAGGTTGCTCTCTCGGAGGAGCCGATGACGGAGCACCACTGTCTTTCCCATGGAAACAGAGTGACACACATGGAGGTTATAAAAGCCACATGTGGCTGCGGTGTCATTGCAGCAGAACTTGTTTTTCAAAGTGCGCTCGTTCACAGATCGGGTGAGTTGCGAGTCCAACAGAATTTTTTCAGCTTCACCATCCAAAGTTATTAGGACGGAACTTTATAGACTCTCAAACCAATGTTTAAAATGGAATCAAGACAGAGCCCCCTTTTTTTTGCTGTCGTCTGCCTGGCTGGATGACAGACAGAGACTGAAAAATTATTTGTCCCAAACAAACAAGCTGATCCAATCGGCTTGGGCTTCAAGGCGGAGCCCTCCAAACCACAATCTACACTGATTCATCATTTCTCATCTTTTCACTGTTTCACTGTCAATCAAGACGCCTGAGGTCACCGAGGTCAGCACATGTACTTCATTTGTAGATGTCAGTGGGTCTTGGGCAATACTGGCAAAACCCTCTGACAAGAATGTATGACTTGCTCAGAAAAGCAGGTTATTTTCCATGTTTTCACCAGAAGACTGAGTGGATAAAAGGTCCATGTGCTTGAAAAAAAGACTTTTCCATGATTACACAGCCAACAGGAACCCCTTCTCTCTGAAACCACCTGTGACTAG
The DNA here is from genome assembly GCF_030273125.1 of Centropristis striata. Classification (NCBI taxonomy): domain Eukaryota; kingdom Metazoa; phylum Chordata; class Actinopteri; order Perciformes; family Serranidae; genus Centropristis; species Centropristis striata. The sequence goes on from NC_081532.1 coordinate 31,590,609, forward strand.
CCAACAGGCCCTTCCAGACTGCCGTTTCCAGCTGTGATATTTAAGCCTCTGTGACGTTTTGCCTTCAGTCTGAACGTTTCAATTGATCCCGGCTCTGTAACGCCTTCGGAGGTAATAACAGAGGCGTTACATTGGCGAGACTGTTCGAGGCGGGGTCAATGTGAACTGGTTGAAAAAACGTCACATGTTATTTGTGCGACCAACACCCAGGTAATAAGAAAGGAAGTCGACCATATCATCAGAAACACGCCTCTCACTTGAGTCCAATAGTAATCAAATCATGTTCAGTAAAATGCAGAAAAACTTGAGTTAGTAGAATTTCTGCAGTGAGAAATGGCAACATGGTCTCACAGAAATCCGTGAAATAGCCACGGATTTCGCTTAACTCAAAATCCGTGGAATAGCCACGGAATCGCTCAAATTTCTGTGAAACTGACACGGATTTCGCTACAATGCAAGTTAATGACAGTCATATCCCGTGGCCATACCAACATACAAAGTGATTATGTACATTCACTGAGTGAAGATTTAGAAATAAAACATATATTTCTCGCTAGAAATGTGATCAAAATCCATTTTTATGCAGAAACTAAGTCAAAATATTGATTTTTCACTAAAAATGAGAGAAGTGTCCGCCATGTTTTTTGTTCTGACTGCTGGGACCTTGAAAGTCACGTGACATGGAACAAACCAATAGCCACGGGATATGACTGTCATCAACTTGCATTGTAGCGAAATCCGTGTCAGTTTCACGGAAATTTGAGCGATTCCGTGGCTATTTCACGGATTTCTGTGAGACCTGGTTGGAAATGGAATGCCGTGGGGTTCGTCCGCCATCAGTATTTTGAACGCACCCACAGATGCCCTTACTTATTGTACACGTACACAGCACTACCTACGACTTTGGATTGCAATGTGAATGGACGCCAATATTACACCGTTGCAGAATCAGTATGACTGTCCTGAAACGTAAATACGGCAGAGCCTGTGTGGCACTTTTGCCCTTACACATTACACTGTGTGTAATAAAGTAAGTAAAATGGTAGAACAACTTTTCGTTGAGTTGGTAGAGTCTCTACAGCGAGAAACAGCACCAGGGGCATGTAGCTGCTCCTCCCACTTTGTTCCACAATACCGGATTGCAATGTGAATGAATCAGTATGAATGTCCAAAGGCCAAATGACGGCAGAGCTCATATGGCACTTTGGCACACAGAAGTCTAGGTTTCTCTCACACCATTGAGCAACCCCTGAGCTAAACTGTGGCCACCAGGGACAATTCTGATCATAAAAAAATAAGCCCAATAGTACCACAAGCAGAGAACAGGCTTAATGTCAAAGAGTCAGTCTATCTGAGATTGCCAGCAACAGATAACACCAGACACTCTAAACTGCTGGTCATTCCAGACCTGGAGCAGAAAAACTCCCCAAAACTGTACTGAACTGAGGAAGAATGTGCTATTGAGTCTTGCTTTAAAGTGTTTAGAGTGTTTGAAGTAAGCAAGTGTGGTAATGCACACACATAGCTGTACACAGTGCATTGCTATGTGCAGACTTTTGAGAGCTTAACACTTTGATATGATGGCATGATGAAAGGTACATTAAAAGAATCAAAGTGGCACTAAAGTACAGTATCTTCTGTGGGACCAGTTTGTCTTGCCAGCCTGGCTCCTCACCAACCTTTAAGAAATGTCAAGTGGCTCGTGCAATTGAGGGATACTTTCACATCTGAGAGCCTCTTCTGCACTTAAGGGCATTCAGGAGCTTCATGAGAATACCAGAGGTTTCTGGGAGGGCACCAGGTACGACAGAGGGCTTTATCTACTGATGGAAGTGAATATTTCCAAGACCTGGCACTGGATTTATGGAGAGAATTTTCAGACATGCTGTTAGAAAAGTAATCTGTTGGCCAGACTGGATGTTGGATTTATTATCACAAACCAACGTATCGGACATGATCTCACAGCTGATGGTCAGTTAAAGAGGACAGATGATCCCAGGCACAGACACCATTTGGCTGATGATACTTTTCTGACATTATTACATTCATTTAAGCTTCACAAAGAAATCATTTTTAGGTCGGGCAACATATGTATAAGTCACCAAGTGGGGTTGGATTCCAGATTCATCCTTTAATTTGCCCAAATCAAACCTACAAATGAAGTGGGGGATTTGTCGGAAGTTGTACAAATTAGGAGTAAAATCCAAACTAAAACAGCACTGAGTGATTGTATTCCAAAGAATGCTGAACTCGTTAACATTAGGTCTTTAGCCTGTATTGTGCTATTGATTTCCATTGGGTTAAAGTGTCACAGACCAGTAGATTTGGCTTACGAAACTGGTTTCTTGATATTTTCATTCATTTTGCATATTGTTGAAACCATTTCTGCCATTTACAGTTGTACACATTTGAAACTGCCTAGGCCAACTTTAAAGGAGAAGTCTTCTTAAATAGTTTAATAAAGTCAACATGTGAAGTTTTCATTCAGTTTCTCACCAAAAGGCATCGTGTGTATTCTTCCAAGCCACATTGATCAGTTTATTAGTTATGCTTTTTCCTTGCACATTGCTACATTTTAAGGCTCATTACTATCACCAAGTATTAGTTTGCAATACTTACTGGAGCCAGATATTTGGATGAGTATCTGAGACGGATAATGTAGTTTTTAGTATCCTACGATGTGTTTTTCCATCAGTTACCAGTCTTGGTGGAGTTAGGGCGGCGAGTTTTGGCGAGCCTGTACAAATTGTAGCCTTGTTTGCAACTTTACTAAGACTGATTATGTTTATTAGATGTTTCACAGCTTGTTGTGCTGCCCCCAAATTCCATCTTCTACAATGATCATACTACTTCAGTCATTGATTTTTAGACAGTAAACAGTCATTATTATCACAGTTCAAAGTGTCTGCTTGCCAGGAAGCATAAATATTACTTATGTATGCTTTTTAAGTTTGAACAAATGCCCTGGAGGACAGTCCCTCCAACTTGTCCCCCCCCCCCCCAAACGTCCAAAACGTCAGTATATGTATGTACAGGCAGCAAAAAACAAGCTACATTAACGTATTTCACCGTCTGCTGCCATCTTGCTGACGTTGTAGTGACTGACGGGGAGTGATGTTTGTGTCTCGTGTGAATACAAAAGGAAATTTTTTTTAACTTAAGTTACGTTATGTTTTTGAACATAACTTACGTTTTTTACGTAACTTGTGGTAGTCACATGGTCCTTGTAACTACTTCGCTTCAGGCATTTACGTAGATTCATTTACTGTTTAAACTGTCTTTTATTATACCAGGAAGTTTTTTGCCCTAAACCTAGGTCATTGGTTTTATAACATAAATCCACAGGAACTGCAGCCTTTTTTATAATTGTGAGTGTACGACCTGTGTGCTGTTTTTAGAATGTGCGATGAATGTAGAATGTACATAAGTGTCGTAACTTGTGGTACTGACACGCGACCTCTTCTGTCGTTCAGGTTGGAGAACTTGTTGGTCCCTCAAGATCGCAAGAAACATGAGTGGTTGTAGACAAGCCAACAGTCAGGCCATAACATCTCAAAACTCTTTATTTGGAGGTACAATCTAGGAGTGAGTGTACCCTTAATGTTTGACGTGACTATAGCTGATTTAATTATTACAAAGTTGAAGGAAGAGGAGATGTAGATTAATACAGACGGAGAGTAAAGGTGATCATTTTACATTAGTCTTTGTTTCCTCTTCCAAATAAGATTGCCAAAATTAAAGGTTTGTCTATTTATTTGACTGGTGTTTCTTTTCTGCCCTATCTCACTCAAGGCCATGTATCTGCAATTGTGTTGATATTAAAATAAAGGATGTCTTTATTGGCAAAAATAAGACTCAAGTTGTGTTTTACGTATCCAACTTTCAAATTAAACAATGCAATGTTGTTTTGCCTACCAGCCTTGGCTCTTATTTTGTCCAGTGGCCTGGAGTGACAACAAAATCACCTCTCACCTCTTTAAAGCAGAACGTGTAGAGAGGTCCCGCAGAGACGCTCTCTGCCCATTTTCCCACCACATACCCTTCCACCAGGGAAAATCTGACCCATCTAAGGATTTCCAAGCCAGACAGGATAATCTGACATGCTCTAAGATGACACTGCTGCTCTCCGCTCCACCTCGCTCTCCCTCTCTCTTCCCTCCCACCTCAAGTCGGGGTGCCGAGCTAGCACAAATGAGAGACACTTTGAAAAATAAGCTGCTCATTTGGGACTGAGTGGATTCAGATGGTTGGCCAGTGCTCAAAGGCACAGCAAAAAGGGGGCGGTTGGGTCAGCTTATTATTTCAGTAGATACAAGGCGCTGATGTTCTCCCTCATATGGTATTTTCTCAATCAAAAGGCCTTGGCCACTAGAATGTGGGCCAATATCCTCCTATATCCTTCATCTCTGCAGCCAAAATCTTCATTCATTGGTCAGGAAGGTTAGACCCTTTCTCAGCTTTGATAAAAACTTTTGGACAATTCTATGGCTAAAGAATAACTCAAGAATCAATTTTCTCTGAGGCAAGTCAAAAACAAGAACCAGAACAATCATTTCTAACATTAAATCATAACATTTTGCACGTTGGCAAACCCATATAATAAATGGTCAACTTTTTCTGACTTAAATGTTATGCTTTAAACCTGCATAATGTCATTTTACAAAGATGAAATAAGATTTTCTTACAACCACAATTCCAAAAAAGTTAAGTGCCAGACACAATGCAATGATCTTTATATCCTTTGCAACCAACATTCCATTTAATACAGTACAATAACAAGATATCTTCTGCACCTTTGTTTTTTTGTAAATGATGAAAGCTATTTGAGAGGTGGACGCTGTCTTATCAGACAGAAAAACTGGAAACCAGATCCACAGGGCCATAAAAGTACCAATTCTTGTTGGTAATTTCTCTCAAACTAATTTACATTATATTTCAGCAGATTGCTGCTTTAACTGCTGTTTTACTGTTCAATGTTGTGCTCCCACAACCTTGTCTACCTAGCCCATGCTGCCTTGTGCGCTCAATTTTGTTTCAAACTGCAAGGCGGCATGGCGTCTATGGCTGATTCTTAGCCCTGCTTCTGGTGTCAAATCACAGAGCGGGGAGGGACGGCAAGACGGTGATGTGTACTGTACGTCAGATGGAAGCTTGTAGTTTGCTTACGGATCCAACATGGCTGCAGCAGACGCGAAGCTCTTTCGATCTAGCTGTAGACAGTGTTCTAGATAGTTTAGAGCGAAAGTTTATTTAAGAAGAAGAACAGCGTTTGGCTTTACACTCCTTTATCACCACCAAAAAGGATGTTTTAGCCTTGCTTCCAACAGGATTTGGCAAAAGCCTAATCTACCAACTAGCCCCGTTAGTGGCTAAGCTAATGGGGTTTAGCGAGACCTGGTATAATTGATACGATTGGCTAAGAGCTACGTACAGACGCTTATGATAGACATTTGTAGCGCCCAATAAACAGCTCTGGACAATCGTAAACCACGCCTCCTCTACGGAAAAATGAAAAGGTGGTTTCCAGACTATATCTTATTTGTGATATAGTCTGGCGTTTGTCAGGCTATTGTCTACCAACGTCTGCACCCAAATAATAAAAAAAGGGGTAAAACGGTGGCTACTCAAATAGACTGATTTAAAAAAATATATTTTTTACTTACATACTATACTTTTACTAAAGGCACATGTCAAACTTTATTCGTCTGCATGGTCAGCACAAGTGTTTCTTTCCTTTTCAAAGGTTGAACAGTTTGATCCAGATGATGATCACTCTTAGCAAAACAGTGTGAGAAGCTGCAGGCTGACCTATATACCTTTAGTCTCACTACAGCTCAGCCGGTAACCTCAAATCAAGTGTTTTCAGATCGAGGGCTTGGCTGGGACTTTCACAGGCAAGCTATACCACATGAGTGCAAAAGCTGCACAGCACCACCAGCATCATGGAGAGACAGACACATTATATAACAGAAATAGTGGCTGCACCATTACCTCTACCCCTCAGGCCACAGGTTCAACTGTCTGTGTGCTGAATGTGCATGTCACGGTGATCTTTAACTAATAATGACAGCAAGGGGAAAAAAATGGATTCATATGACAATACAGAGACTTATAATCCCAAATGTACAACCACTGTTTTGTAAATATTTATGGTTGCTAATGGAGTGAGAAACCTGTGCAGGATTGAAGGTTAATTACATTTATAGTATGTGGTGCAGGTGCGCGTGGTGCAGTGAGTGTGTGTTAGTGCAGAGTTCAGTGCTCATCTTTGGGTATTTCCTTAGCTTGGAGAGGTGTGAACATGTCACTTACAACGTCTCTCACATCTCAAACACTGTTGGCCAAAGCACATGCAGTCACTCTCACTGTGTTTCAGCAGGATCTGTCAAAGGACACGATTTTATTCAAAGAAATAACACAAGCCTGTAGCATCCCTGGCATCAACTGTCAACTCTTTAACTGATAGTTCACAAGATTTATTCACAACTGTAGCTCCACGAAAATAAAAACAAGACATTTCTTGGCTACCTTAAGAATCCACCCTAAAAGCTATGAGATGGGAAAACAATAGCAGACATTAGTATTAGCCCTTTAGCAAACACACACTTTTATAGAGACTGTATCCCAAATCGGACACATTTGCAATGCCACACTTTACGGTGTTTTCATGGTCATTTTGAATAAGATCGCCACCACCAGTGGAGGTATAATTGATTTATACAATCTACATGCTAAATTTATTTTATGTACATGGAGATTTACATGTCTAATTACAATACAAAAGTCAATCTGATGAGGGAAAGCAGTAAGAACGCTTGGGTAACACTCAGGCAACGATCTTAAAAGTACATCTTTATTTTTGCTGTACTGTATTTTATTGTGAAGGACAGAAGTATGGTTGGAGTGTGTTGATAACGATGGTTGATAACAGTGTTATTTATTTGGTTTACCCAGAAACATCCAATTTCCCCGGAAAAACTCAGCAGCCCCCATTGTTTTACAGCGAGGACATACAAGTGTCCGATTTGGGATACGGTAAGCACACGGCTAATTCACTGGCATTAGCCTCCTTCTGCCGACTCTGGTAAACGCAAGGCTAACATACACGGTTAAAACAATATGCAGTACTAAAAATAAACAGTTAGACTCTAGTTTCACACCATTTAATTAATTGAAAGCATTACATGATCATTTATATTAGTAGTTAATGTGAAATTTTGATAGAATTTTAGCCGAACAGTGTCCGATTTGGGATACACGTAACAATAGTTAAGACAACAAAAATAGCCACTAATATATACGACAGAAGAAAATAAACTTTAACAAACTTTTTGCTCCTGTCAGCCAGACACTATAGAAGCCTTTTTGATACTTTATATCAACTTTATATGAATTACACTCTTATTATTTGCCGTTCGTTTTTCATTGTACCGTTGCACTTTATTTCCTGTCACTACCTTTCAAAATAAAAGCACTCGTTTCAAAGTAAAAGCATCACAACATTGTAAAACACCTAGAAAATATACAAACATGAAAAACAAGCTATATAATACAATTACACCAAAAGGAACCTTGCAAAAGCTCATTTACACAGCCTTTTAAATCAATGAATTGTAAATCCAGAGAAAGACAGATTTAATATCAAGACAAAACAGATGACTCAGTCAACAGTAACTATTAACAAGAAAGAATAGTGAACTTGACTTGCATGGCAGGAAAAAACCTTGTTGAAAGTCATTTTGTGCAAAGAGTGCAGCAAAGTTTTCTACTGAGACTCTTTAATACTCATTTACTGCGGCAGGGGCAATCAAATTAGGAAGTTGGATGTGAATCAGTCTAATGTTACTTTAACAGAAAAAAAAACTCAGTAGTGATTAAACTACTGGGGTTTTTTCTGTTAAAGTAACATTGGGTTGATGACCAGTGAAAATCAAGGGCACAGGGAAAGAAAACAAACTCTAGAGCTTTTGTAACTAACATTTTGGCAGCCAATCAGCAGTTCACTTTAATTGCACCTTGAGTTTTAGTCAAACTAATGACAATAATACAGGCTGTTAACATGCCAACAGTTTAGTCTGGCTACCACTTGTTTTGTACTCAACCAAATTGACCAAAGTCCTTGTCTTTGTCCTTGTAATTGAGAATGAAATGTGTGAATATAAAACAAGAAGCTCAGCAGGGCGAGGAAAGGAACTGTGTCAAAGCTACGACACAACACATCTCTCTGGTTCGTTTTGAGACACTTCCCATTCCCCTCTCCATATGCAAACTGCCCTGACCACAATAGTCGAGAGCGCACACATGATTAAATGCTACACAGGGACCAGGAAAAATAGCTGTGGTCGGTGGCTTGGCCAGAGGCCGGGGATTGAGGCAGGGGGACAGACTCTTGCTTTTAATCACAGAGGGAGATAATGGCTGCCATACGCCACCAAATTTGTTTTTCCCACAATCCAGCCGCCAGGACAGCTTCTCCATCAGCTAAGGCAGTACTGTCCGATTCTCTTCTGTATTGTACTTTTCGAAGACAAAAGCAAAAAAGACATTTTTTATGTAATTTACGTTTAAGTCATTTCCGTCACCCTTATAGCTACTTCATTTCCGGTATTTACGTACATTTATTTATTGTTTAAACTGTCTTTTATAAGGTCTTATGCGGAAGTTTTTTGCCTGAAACCTAACAATGCTATACCAAATGATGAAACCGAGACTTACACACGTTCTCCACTGCTCTATCTCTGCATGTAGTGAAACAGGTGAATGTAGTGATAAGTTCAAAGCACATATACAGTGGGAGTTTTTCTGCCCGAGTGTTTTTGTAGCCTAAATTCACAGAAACTGCAGCCTTTTTTACAACTGTATGTGTATGTATAATGACATGTATGCTATTTTTTAGAACTCTCCACTGTACCGCGAGCTGCTTTTAACAAATGCTCAAATGTGTCATTATAGGTGGTATTGACAAATGGTCTATTCTGCCGTTTAGGTTGGGATTCCAGTTGGGTATCCAGGCACATACCACAGTCCTATTTTATAGTGTGCCAGAATAAGCCGGATTCCAAGGATGGACAACATGCCAAAGTTATGAAAGCTGGACGCAAAGTCCATATTATATAACTATGATATGTGTGTTCATTATGATTTTATCTTGTAGCTCCGACTATGTTCTTAACACAGAGACATTTTCCAAAATGTTGAACTATTCCTTTAAATCATAACAGTCAACAGTAGGTGCATATCTAAAAGTTAGCTAGTCACTTAGTCAGCTCTGCATATTTCTAGTCATAAATCATTGTCACACTCTGACTCTGAGTGAGGGTATGTTGCCATTTGGCATACTGGAAAAATTCCCCCAAAAACAATTTGTAAGGGAAAACTGCCTTACAAACATAATGACAAGCCGCAGTCAAAAAAATGAAGGTGCAAAAAATCCCATTTATTATGGTCAACCTCAAGAACTATTTACATCACAGAAAAACTTTCAAAACATCAAAAAAAATTAATATATTTTCTACACAGGAGGGTCAGCACAGCTCAGCAGTCCCCCAGCGACTACCCTAAGTGAGCAAAAAATCTCCCAATATATAGTCTAAGCTCCTCCCTCTGGAACAGACCATTCCAGGCCATTAAATAATACATAATACATACAAGAACATTGGGCATCAAATACACTGGACATCACTCAAATATTTCAGTCTTATTTCAACATGGTGATAAATATTCTACAGCAATATTTCAACCAATAAGCCCTGAAACAAAGAGGAACAAAAAAGAAACATTGGTTTGGCCCAAATATGTCCAACATGCCACACAGGCAAATAAAAGGGCAACATTCACTGTCCTCGGGTCCTTTCACCAACCAGGAAGTACTGCGGGCGGTAAGAAAATAATGCATAACAACAAATTACATAAACTGTGCAAGTGTTCATGAGCCACTATTTCTAGCTCTAACTATAGTGTGTGCACCCACCAGGCTATAGCTAAAAGATATCAGGCTACTCTTAACTGCACACTTATGATTTTGTGTTATAGGCAGGGTGATCTGCCACAATCATACACAAACGTGTTCTGCTTAGGCACCAATTAAATATTGGAAAGTTTAGAGTGAATAAGAGATTAGAGCTTAGAACATTATGGTGGAAGTATATGAAGGTCATTTCCATGCCCCGTAATGTTTCATGTCTCAAGTTTTTGTGACAATTTTTTGGGTGTATAACGTGTTACACATATTTGTTGATTTTGATTTTTAGGAAATGGTCAATTTACTTTTAAAATGCCACATTAGTGATGAGTTGCAGGTCGTAGACTTCAAGACAAGAGTTTTCAGTTTGATCTGGACATTCAGAAATAAAGTGGTAGGTGAGTTAGCTGACACATACACACATGAGCTACGACCCCTAATTCCTCTCCTCGGCTCACATCTTAGGGACATGGTGCCCATGGATTCCTTAGATTTCTTACTTTCATGTGTCATCAGTATCTTCATTGAGCCCGCTACAGCCTCTTAAAGACAGTCATGTCGGTCAGGATTTCCACCACTCCTGCAGGTCTCGGGGGGTTAAAATTGGTTACACGTCTTGAATCCTGTTACTTGTTAGCTTTTACTTTAGAGAAAAAAACTTTACTTATTTTACACCCTTGTGGTAGCTTCTTCCCCGACTCTGACTCTTTAAAAATTTTCTGTGAGCCACTTTATCTCTTCATCTCCACACCAGAGTCACCTCAACCTTGTTAGACTGAGAAGTGAATGCACCGTTATTCACACTGTCGATTATGCAACAGCCATCAGTTTGCAAGCCCGCTCCAAAATTGATAGCGCTCCCTCGGCACTCAATTAACTTATTATATTCCACTTAATTTCCAAAAACAAATTAGAGGCTGTTCGTCCCTTTGAAGAACACTGAGTGGTCTGCAGAGAGACAGGAGTGCATTTACTGACAGGCTTTGGGAGGGGAGGTGTAGGACTGGTGTAGAAGGTCAATGCTTCAAGATTTTAAGACGTAGTACTTTTTATGTACATTAACGTTTATGTTTGGAGATACTTCCATGGATGAGATAGGGCTAATTAGAGGTGGAGATCAGCAGAAGACCCACAATACAATTTTATCCCAATACTGGAGTTACGATACAATATTATTGTGATTTTGAGCATTTTGCGATATGGTGAATATTGCAATTAAATATATTGCGATTTAACTGTTTAATCCCATTTTGTAATTAAATTCAATCAAGAATTGTTTTGTTGATTCATCTCACTTCAGTCTTTTTATTACATGTATGGATGACAACAACTGCAGCATTTTATCAAACTTTCCTCAACTTTAAGTTTCACTACTCTGAATTTTTTTGAATGAAACATGCTAACTTTGCAGCTTTTCAACAACTTCCCGACACGAGATCCTGATGCAAATGGTGTCTATAGATTCCTTAGATCTTCTAGTTTCATAATGTTTATTCATAAAACTAAGCCTGCTATGGCCGAAAAAACTGACGGCCCTCCAAACGCTAAATATCGATACTTAGCGGCAATGAATCGATATAATATTGCCATGCAAAATATCGTGAAACTATGCTGTATCTATTTTCCCCCCACCTCTATAAGCTATACCTGTATATATATATTTATGTATGTATATATACACCCACCAGCCACTTGATTTTGTACACCTGTGTAACTGCTGGTTATATCTATCAAATATCTAATCAGCCAATAAAGGGAGTTACGAGTGGCGGTTCTAGACCAGTTTTACTGTGGGGGCCAAGCAGGGGCCAATGTTTAATAATAGGGGCACATTAAAAAAAACGGCGGAGATGATATTTAGGCATTCAAAACCTTTATTTTAGCTTATTTAAAAATCTCATTTACGTATATTTGGAAGATACAAATACACTGATTGAAACAATGAGACTTACCAACAATAATTATTTTTGTATGACAATGAAATTTCTCATTTTTGTGCACAATTACTTATTTTTATTTTGAAAGTGCAGTCCAGTGAGAATGATCTTCTTTTATATACACAAGCTTTTATTGCACAATTAAACTATTATACAATGGACACATTCTGGGTTCCTTTTGTGCACAATGAGATATTGTTTGAACAAAAAATAGGTAAGAATTGTTCCGTTGTTCATCGTTATAAATTGATCATTTAAATATTAATTTGACGCAGGGGCCACAGCAGGGGCCAAGGGCTTCTTCACAGGGGCAGTGGCCCCTGTAGGCCCCTGTGTAGAACCGCCACTGGGAGTTACACATGTAAAAGTAAGTTAGTTGTTGTACTCACATTGTATTTTTAATGGTTGAAGTAAAGTAGTGTTCAACACACAGGTTTTCAGCTGAGTGCAGTGTCACCTCTCTGGACATGAAGCTCTCTGAGCGTCTGCCCTCCTGCGGCTGCACACACACCAGCAGCTTCCTCTCTGCTGCTGCTGCTCTGTAACAGATGCATATTGAAATGGAGCAAACTAAAATATTGCAATATTAGTGATAATTACAACAACAAGTAAGACAAGTAAGTTAAAGCATTGTGTTTAATTATAATTGCAAAAATGTGAAATGCCGGGGGGTACTTCTGAGCAGGGCGATTTGTAAATACTTTTGCTATGTTTACCTCACTAAAATAATGTTAAAATCTGAAAACCACAACCTGCATTTATTTTATAATGCCTTACTTCAGTGCTTAAAGTTGAGCAGTTATGTGCAGTTTTCTTTTCTTGACAGTTTTATTAAAGTGTGATGTCATTTGTGTCATTGTGCCTCATGTATCAAAAACCGTATAAACGTATGGCTTACTCCGTGTTAAAGTATGTACATAAAGACACCTCCAAATGAATCAAACCATGGTCATGGCAGGTTCTACACAACTTTCCTTCATACAGCCCAATCCAACGTGAAATTGAGCGACATGCATGAGTCTCCTGCCCCGCCCTGACTCCTCCCACATGTCTATGCAAATGACAATGCAAATGACTCTAGATTCGTCAGCTTGTCAGTTCAAAGAATAATGGCTCAACAACCTTTTTGCAAGGAAAAAAAACATGTATGATGGCAGAAGTTAAGAACAAGTGTTCTGATATCAAGGTGTTTTCAGATAAGTTTTTATTTTATATAATAAAGAATTTAATGCATTGTCCACATTTCTTCATGGACAACTTTTCCCGCTTTGACCACTGCGTGGTGGACGTTCAGAAATGCATGACTGCTCAGGACGCAGGGCAACCACACTCTTCTCCTCTGTAGTGCCCCGGTGGTGGAACCAACTTCCAAACTCAAAAATCCGTGAAAATAGCCACGGATTTCGCTTAACTCAAAATAGCTCAAATTTCCGTGAAACTGACACGGATTTCGCTACAATGCAAGTTAAAGACAGTCATATCCTGTGGCTATTGGTTTGTTCCAAGTCACGTGACTTTCAAGGTCCCGGCGGTCAGAACAAAAAACATGGCGGACAGTTCTCTCATTTTTAGTGAAAAAAATAATATTTTGACTTTGTTTTTGCATAAAAATGGATTTTGATCACATTTCTAGCGAGAAATATATGTTTTATGTTCTAAATATTCACTCAGTGAATGTACATAATCACTTTATGGTGAAGATCTCGCCAGAAAAATATGACTGTCATTAACTTGCATTGTAGCGAAATCCGTGTCAGTTTCACGGAAATTTGAGCGATTCCGTGGCTATTCCACGGATTTTGAGTTAAGCGAAATCCGTGGCTATTTCACAGATTTCTGTGAGACCATGTTGTCCAAACTCCATCCGTTCCGCTGAGTCCTGATCAGTCTTTAAGAAGAGACTGAAGACCAACTCTTTACTGAACACCTTCACTCTTGATCTACACTGACGACTACGACAAGTATCACACTGACCGCTCTTGCGACCTATAAAGCACTTGTGTCCTAATGGTCTGCTAAATGACATTGTAGAATTGTAGCTTACGCCATTAAAGGGTGTATAAGGAATAATGCCATAATTGGCCTTGCTTAATCATCACCTGTGGGATCAGTTATGCATCACACTGGACTTATTCCGAGTGCATTTGTCAACCCACACTGAGTTTTCTTCCCTGGGGAGAGATGGATCTGTGCGTCATGGATCTCCTGGCGTGCATTAACCACTCCATGTAACATGAATAGGGAAAACTGTCTGCAATCATAGTTTTGACACAGTGAGCAAGGCATGTTGTCTGTGGGAAATGAGTTTCAATATACACTGCACTCCATACTAATCATTATAAAGTCATTTAACCCCTGCATATTTAGCAGGTTATGGTGGAGGGCAATCCAACAATCCCAATCCCTCCTGATTTAGGGGACTATACATTTGAAATAATGAAATAAATTTGCCTTCCTTTTTTTTTCTTATATAACAAAACCAGGACACAACACACATAGTTTGGGGAGGTTTGCTAAGTTTTTGAGAGAGGGAGAAAAGAGGGGGTGGGAGACCTTGACCATGTTCTGAGGTTAACAGTCATACAGACACAATACTAAAGTATTCACAGAATAGTCTTAGTCCTGATTTCAGAGAAAAGAAATAGTTAAAAAAAAAAAAACTTGTTCGCCTGCGTCACCCTTTGAAGTGTATATCTTCTCAAACTACATTAATCAATCTCTCAACATATTACAATGAAAATGAAAGCACAATTAACAGAGGATTGTGTCAGAAAACAAAATTATTTAACAAAATTATTTATCTTTATGGGCAACACACTCACACACACACACACACACGCACACACACACACACACATATATATATATATATATATATATATATATATTAATTGCATATGTGATTGTCTAGAGCTATTGTTTACACCAAATGCATGCTCTGGCTTATCAGGCTGCAGCTGCACTGCTTATAAAGGTTTAGCTGTTTTAATATATGTATGAAATGAGCACTAGAATTTCAGATGTTATCGAACACTCATGTTGTGGGACATAACTAAACTAAACTAAACAGCTACTACAACTAAAATAAAACAAATTAACATTTTATTGGAGATCAGAAGCATCAGTGGAAATGAACTATGACGTAATGTTACAAATTCATTTTGTACTAATTCCAATGTATTACCATTTGCTGCCAACTATTACCAGCTGGTAATTCATGAAGCTAATGCATGTACAGTATAGCTTACAGTTAATTTTCTTTTACTGTAGTCAAAAGTAGAGCATTTGAATGCGGTGGCAGCAGTACTTGCACATTTGCCCAGACAAAAAAAAAAGTCAATGTGATGAGAACTAACAGCTTTAGACATGAAAGTAACACTGCTGTTGTTACTGTATCATAATCCCCCTAAACACACTCTATTCAGTCAACATTGAGATGAAAACCACTGGTTGTGATACAGCAGCCCTGCACCTCAGAGGCAGAGCCCCAGAGAACAGCTGCCTTGAATTATAGACCCGCTAACAGGCAGAAGGAATACAGCAATTGTTTTAATATCGCCCCTCTTGTTTTCATATTAAAAAACCACATCACAGTGAGTGATTCACCAAATACCAAAGCAGGAGTTACAGGTCTTATAAAGCTTTAATTTTTACCAGGGAACAACATTCGATAGGCTTCTGAAGTGTGGCAGACAGTCCATAGCTGCGTTTGACTTGAAATGGTTAAACGTAGCTCGTGCTCTCCTTCTTGTATATCTGTTCAAAGCCTTATAACAGCTCCCTATTCAACACTAAACAGCAGTTCAAATTCACTAATGTTTCTCTCTCGTCTGGGAATGGGAAAAACCAAGTAGTCCTCTTATCTAATATGATTTATTTTCAGCCATTTATTAAGAGTATCTGACTCAAGGCTTGACGAGGGATAAAACAGTGATGCACAACATTGGCCCACTCCACATTTGTACGGATGAAATTATAAGATGAGCGTGATGAATTAAAGGCAGACGGGTGATTTAGAGGGAGAGACGGCACAGTGGGAGGTGAGTGTGTGTGTGTGTGTGTGAGAGACAGAGAGACAGCCATTAGATCGCTGCCATATCAAACGCATTTTGAAGTTTGATCATTCTTGTTCAGTCAATCACTTTGCCACTTATTTATTTCACACACACACAAAACCATGATGTGCA